>NC_051179.1:67256088-67556087 GCF_013339695.2 Rhipicephalus sanguineus
TACAAGTGTAGAAAACTGCTTGGAGTTCCGGAACTCAGACTGTCAATGATGGGACGTAAAACCGAGTCGCGGCGTTGCTCACAACCTATATCGAGGAAGTCTGATATTGAGAATACCCCAGACTCAGCGGGTCCCTCTGCGGTGTTGGGTGGATCCACTGGGTACCGTGACAGACAATCGGCGTCCTGATGGAGTTGGCCGGATTTGTAAACCACCGAGAAGGTGTATTCTTGAAGGCGGAGAGACCAACGACCGAGGCGGCCCGTGGGATCTTTGAGCGAAGAGAGCCAGCACAGGGCGTGATGGTCAGTTACAACAGTAAAGCTGCGGCCGTACAGGTATGGGCGAAACTTAGCAACTGCCCAAACTAGAGCAAGGCACTCTCTTTCAGTGATTGAATAGTTCTTCTCCCCCGTGGACAACAGTCGGCTGGCGTAGGCGATGACGCAGTCTCGTCCGTGTTGACGCTGAGCGAGAGCAGCACCAATCCCATGGCCACTCGCGTCGGTGCGAACCTCCGTCGGGGCGGTGGGATCAAAGTGGGCTAATACTGGAGAAGTTGTGAGGGCTGTAACGAGCGCCGAAAACGCAGCAGCTTGAGGCGAACCCCAAGTAAAGTTGGCGTCTTTCTTGAGTAGTTCTGTGAGAGGACGCGCAATATCGGCAAAATTCCGGATGAAGCGGCGGAAATAGGAACACAACCCGAGAAAGCTGCGGACATCTTTAGCCGAACAAGGTACGGGAAATTGTGTCACTGCGCGAATTTTGTCGGGATCAGGCTGGACGCCAGCTGCGTTAACGAGGTGACCCAGTACAGTTATTTCACGACGGCCAAAACGGCATTTGGAGGAGTTCAACTGTAGACCAGCTTTGCGGAATACCTCGAGAACAGTGGAGAGCCGCTCAAGATGGCTTGCGAATGTTGGTGAAAAAACGATGACATCGTCCAGGTAGCACAAGCATGTTGACCACTTGAAGCCGCGTAGAAGGGAATCCATCATCCGCTCAAAGGTGGCGGGAGCATTGCAAAGCCCAAACGGCATGACCTTAAATTGGTACAGGCCATCTGGGGTTACAAATGCGGTTTTTTCTCGGTCTTGCGGATCAACAGCGATCTGCCAATAACCAGATCGAAGGTCAATGGATGAGAAGAACTTGGCGCCATGAAGGCAGTCGAGTGCGTCATCGATGCGTGGCAAGGGGTAAACGTCCTTCTTAGGGACCTTGTTGAGGTGCCTGTAGTCAACGCAAAATCGCCATGTATTGTCCTTCTTCTTTACAAGCACGACAGGAGATGCCCACGGACTAGCTGATTGTTCGACGACACCTTTGGCGAGCTACCACTGCTACCTTGTGACAATACTATCATTACGAGGTACATCGACGTGATCTTGTCAATGAAGTAGTTGTGTGCACATCGTGGACCTACCACGCACGTCCACGGCGACTTCGTTTAAAGGGTAACTTATGGCCTGCCGCAGCGTCAGCACTCACATTGGAGCGGAGACGTCAGTGTTATCGCAACGAAGTGCATACTATGGTGCGATGATATTGATATCATACGTAGTATTCGTTAGTGTATTCGTCCGAGGTCGAGCAACGGTCGAATATAACTTGCTGAGTGACAGGAGTACATGTATAATGTTAATTAGACTGTTATAAAAGTGGAGCCAACACTGGAACGACCGTCGACGTCAATCCGACATGGCGCATGTATCAGAGGAGTACATAAGTAATGTTTATTAACCTATTAAAAAATTAGATAACCAGCACTCCATCAACAATTGGCGTTGTGCCGATATATGCCTGCTTAGGATTTTTTTCCAAAACACTCTATGGATCTGGGGTGGCTCTGGGGTAGAAAACTTGACTGCCACGTTGAACGCCTGGGCTCGATTCCTCGTCGGATTCAGAATTTTATTCTTTGCGTTAGTCTGGTCAACGGGACTGAAACCAAATTTCCTTAACACTTCCCCGTTTAAAGTAGCAATGTCTGTTCTCGGCATTCGTGGGTAGATATAAACAGTGAATGACTTTGGCGCAAACCCGCACACCGCGGCCCGTGCTCTACGGTTATGTGCTACACGTGACTGCAGGAACGGGTGTCATGACGAATACGACAGGATTTTCGCGGTATTCATGTCATAACCACACAATCATGTTCTTCGCACCCTGATGCCCCGCTATGGCAATTTTATAGGCGATAACGAGAGCACCCATACGTAGGCGGCGTTTGGCTCGCTAAAAATGCTTCGCATTTAAAAAAAATTTGCATTGGCTTAGCTCGGCTATGCCAGGATATACGTGGCGTTAGCAAAGGTTCAGCTGATTATTCTGAGCTTTCCAGATTGTCTAGGATTATTAGCCTTCTTCTGTTCATTCTTCATACACTGAACAGCTAATTGCCAGGCAACTACTTCGGGATGCGATGAGATAAACTTCTCGCCTCTTCTGCGCCGTTGAGCAGCATTTGCGCTCTCCTTCTCCATGGCGTTACCCACCTGCAAACGCAAGTCAGAGGCGCTATCACGCGGCTCCAGCGGAGTGTCAGACGGCGACTGCACAGCGAAGGCGAATAGCTGCGCGCGCGCTGGCGCCAGTGTGTCTACCATGGCTACGACATCACTCCTCTCGAATGCGCAGACCAGCAGCGGCGAGTCACGTGCGCCGGCGCCAGTTTGTCTGCCTGGCTACGACGCCACTCCTCTCGCTCTCCGCCACCAGCAGCGGCGAGCCGCGCGCGGCGGTGGCGGAGATCGCGTGAGATGCCGGCTCCGCACTGATCCTCGCGCATGCGCAGCACGGCTTATGACGATCCACACGAAATCGGCTCCGGCTAGGCCAGTGTAGCTAACGCTACAATATAGCCCCTTCAGCGGTCGTGTGTGCGATTGTACACATAAACTTCGTCATGCAAAGCGTGTTTCTTCAAATGGCTTCATACGCAGTGTCCACATTTGTGCTGGCTTCGTGAGTGGACAACTGCTCGTCATTTACCTTTATTGCGCTGCGTATCGCTGCAGACGATCACTTTGCAGGAGACACTACCATGTTCGACGATCGTTCGACGTGCCGCGTTGCAGGACCAACATCAAGAGTAATTTTTTTTTCCTTTGCTCGAAACGAATACAACCCAAACACAACCTGTGCAAGTATTTCGGGCCTAATATTTCATTTTTTAATGCAACAATTCAAGCTTACTGATGAGAGAATAAATAGTTATCTATCTAAACGATAATTAACATTTACTACTGAAACTCACACAAAACAACACATTCCTCCATTTCCTTTCTTGGGATGTATTACAGAGTGCCTTGGAGTCATGCCATGCGAATTTGACGCATTTGCAGACAGTGCATTGTAATTCGCGTCTCAAGGGGTTATTTTTTACTGTTGTTTGCAGAGAGCTTCATGTTACCGATGCTGCCAAGTGGGAGCCAAAACGTCAGTAAATATTTCTGAAAATAACAAGTAGCGGCAGATTCCACGTACCGTGGGAATCGATGTTATGCATGCGCGGGTGGTGACTGTGGCGTAATTTTTCACATTGAACGAAAAGTTACGGGATGACGCTAAAGAAATATGGAAGTGGTATACGCACTCTCATATGTTGAATAGTCGCATATGTATTATGCAGCCAGATGTTTACATCTGGCTGTATACACAACGATGACCACAGCAACATGGGTGTTACGAATATAAGACGCGACAAGCTGATATCTAGTGCTTGTATTCTTCAATACAGGATAGCGCGAATCCGAACAAGACAAAGAAGGAACACAGATGCACCGGACGAGCACTACTCGCAACTAAGCTTCATTCAGGAAAGTTTCCCTAGATATATACACAGCCCAGTGGCACGCTCAGGCGCACTGCACGTGCGTTACAGTCACAGTTAGAGTTATTAGGCTTATACTTGTCCGTTATGACGGAGAACGTATGCACGTTTCGCTAACCCGTGTGTGTGTAGAAGGGGTTCTTGACAGTTCTTGAACAAGGTCATCATCACCATGCTCAGTGAGCACCAGCAGCTGGGCCGGACTTGTTAATCGGATCCGTTCGTCATCGCGGCTATGAGGAGTCTAAGTGTAGTGAAGTGTGAGGTACAGTGCAACTGCATGGTGGAAATCCTGGATGCCTGTTACGATGAAATGATCTATGATGCCTCCTGTCGTGGACTCGGCAGCGCAGTTATTTGATGCCCTCTCCACATCCAATCTGTCTTTCACGCAGTATAAGGATCAAGCGTTGCTGGGTATTCCTAAATCAATGTTGAAGTCACCGGTAATGATGAGAGGCCTGGGTCTCTCAGCTGATTTATTGCAGGAAGCATTGATGCCAGTTTTTGCCTAATGCACGAGGTCGACGTTGTGGACCATGTGGACGAGTTGATAATAGTTGAGCGTCTTCCAGGGGTGTTCTGTGTTCCGCTTCCTCACCTTCTTTGCGTCTGAAGCGGTGGGGTAGCGGTTTAGGTGCTCGGCTGCTGACCCAATGGTCGCGGGTTCTATCCCAGCCGCGGCGGTCGCATTTGGAAGGAGGCAAAATTCTAGATGCCAGTGTTCTGTGCGATCTCGGTACACGTTAAAAAATACCCGATGGTCAAAATTTCTGGCGCCCTTCGATAAGGCGTCTCTCAAAATCATATCGTGGTTCTGTGACATAAAACCCAAACAATTATTATTATTAGCACTTTCCTTGCGCGTAAATGTGTCTGTTCGCGGTTACTGTGTTGGTTGAGACTATCACCTGTGGCACATACCCGCATAACATTACCTCTGGTTTACGGGTATGTGCCACACGTGACTGAGAGAAAGGGCTTCGTGACGTGCGCGAAAGGTATTTTGCGTTATTCATGTCATGACCAGTGAATCGTGTTCGTCATACGCCAATCCCCTGCGATGCAAATTTTGGTATATATCAAGTTATGGAGACGCCCAGCAGAGCGCCCACACGTAGGCGGCTAGATAGATAGACAGATAGATGCGTAGATAGAAACGGGATAAGTGCCTGAGGTTCGCTAAGAAATGCTTCGCATTTAAAATATTATTAACTCATACGCTCATGAATAAACGATACTTTTTTTCTGTGTGTGTGGGTAACATCACTGAGGGCTGGCTAACACAAGATTCACGATACTTGCTCAGAAGCCGCAGAAGCTTTTCAGCTTCTGAGGCTTCTCGTGTCAACTGGTCACAGTGCTTAAACAATAGAATAGTGCTTTAATAACCGAGTGTACAACCGCACGTGGCGCACAGGGATTACACTTGAGAAGGTGAATCATTCTGTCGAGACAGCGCTCACGCATCCCATTATCTTGTGGTCTTTCCTATATCGGACAAACGGACCGTTGTGTTAATAAAGGGGTGCGTGAGCGCTCTCTGTCTTCACGGAATGATTCAGTTCCTCATTTGGCACCTCACTGCACCACATGGGGTTGTACATTCGGCTTTTAAAGCACCGTTGTATTGTATAAGCACAATGACCAGTTCATTCTAGAAGTGTAAGAAGCTTTTCGCATTACATTCTCGTGAACCTTGTGTTAGCCAACCCTCAGTGTCGTTGCTCAAAAAAGAAGTTTTCTTTTATTGATGACCGTATGTCTCAATAATCTTCCTGTGAAGTTTTCATCACATGACATGCGTTGTTTTTTGGCTAACAAGTTTATGTTAATTTTTAATAAACTTTCAGTTTATGAGTGCAGCGCTGTGTGTATTCCCTATCTTTCTTGTCTACGTTTCCTTGTGCGCTTCGCTTCTTAAAAAATATTTTTTACGTTTGGTGGCGTTTTTCAAAATTTTTAGAAAAGTGTCATTGCAACCAGACGAGATTTCGTCAGATCCTCGGCTTCATCGACCGTAGGAGAAATCCGTTCCTCATGTGGCGCAAGTTTTCTATCTGTCATTATAATAAGCATCCTCAGCTGTTTGACTCTATTTAGCAATGTGTTCTTATATATATATATATATATATATATATATATATATATATATATATATATATATATATATATATATATATATATATAAGGGGGAGGGAGCAGACACACAATGAGGTAAGAAAGAGCAGGTGTGTTTTGCAGGAAAAATTATTTACGGGCTCGGAGTGAGTTACGAAGTTGTCGATGAGCCTCGTCGATGACCGAAAAGTGACGCCTTACGTGAAGAATAAAAAGCCTGGCTCGAGCCAGAATCGACCCAGGCATTCTTCATGGCAGGCAAGCATTCTGCCACACAGCCAACCCCGCCCCCCTTACCCCCTTGTCAACCTGCTAAGGAAAGAAAAACTTATACGTGGTGCGTCTTGTAGACGCAACGCCAATAGTGGCGGCAGTGTTGGCTATCCACTTTTAGGACAGTGTAATAGACATTGACTATGCAAGCTATAGTCAAGTCTTCCTCGTATACGTCGACGACCGCTACTTATGATATGCCCATAGTAGAGTGCATTTTGTTGCGATTAAACTGACCCATTTTATCTAACGTGAGTGTCGACGTTACGTCAGACCATGAGCGACGCTTACACGCCAGTGCAGTCGACGTGCCTGACAAGCGCACGGGACGCGCATAACTACTAAATTTTCACAGTGGCGTCGATACACCTGGTAACGCTTGGCTCCAAGTGAAAAATCCGGCGTTGACTGCTACTCGCTGACTGTTTCGCACGAAATCGATTCCCACAGTGTCTGGGATCTGCCTAATTTTTTAAAGATATTTCTTGTAATACACAGACTAGCACCCAGTATAAAATTTTAACGTTTGTTAGTGAACTTCAGAAGTCTATATTTATTGTATTGCTTGAGCATTGTGTACTGCAATGAACTCCTAATGTGATTGAATACTGTATCCGCTGTGCTCCACAGTATGTGGCGCAAAGCACAAAGCCTTTGTGCCGCCGACAGGTTCTCACAATGACATCCTTGTCGCGCACACCTATAGAACTCGGTCGCTGCAAACACTTTGGAATTGGTCTGACCTCGACGTCATTCTCTTGTCATCGCCTTTTCCCCATGATTTCACCTTGAGTGAGCTATTGTCGGCGGCGATGTTTTCAGACTATTGTATTCCATTTCTTACAATAGGTCTCTCTGTCAAGTAGTACTGTTCACAGCACTGTAAAGCATCACCTGGGTAGGATAAAATGATTGTTGCCAAGAAACATTCGAGAGAATTTCCTTGGTAAAATCATTTATAATTTTGAATAACAGGTAATGCATCGGTGCACGAGAAGCAGCTTCGGACGACTACCGAGCAGATACACCCAAAGCGTTTTGCGTACATCCGTCTGTGCTTGCCTGTTCTTTTCTCAAAGGGGTACTGACACAAAATTTCGCAGCCTAGATAGCCTGCGGCATCGATTCCCGTGAACATGCGTATATTATCTGAAAAATATCAACAGCGATTATAGCGTGGAAGGTACTTTCAATGAATTTTCAAGTTTGCGTGAGCGATCGACATCCTCGCGCTACTGACACCCTTAAGGCGACCCTTGGGGACCCCCTACCTCCCTGCTATGATGACGTCGTAGCCGCCATGTTTTTTTTGCCGCGTTTGCTCCAGCAGCCTACTTCTGGGCGGCTGCTCGCGAACCGCGCGGAAATGCGTCACAGTTCTCTGTGCTGATGTGATCGAGCGCTGCACCCGCTAGGTGGTGATAGTTGCACCCGGAGGCTTGTCGTTTTTGAAATCGAAAATGACACTCGCCGGTAATTAGGAGCCTGTAATTAATTATCTGTCGCGCGCTGTAGCAAACGATGGTCCGTGTTATGACTAACAGGCCCCCAGCAACACATTGCAGCAAAAAAACGCGAGGCCAAAATTTTTCTGGCATTACCCCTTTAAATGTCCTTGTACTGGTTGTGCGACAGCACAGCAGAACGTCCGCTTTGCCTCGTAGTTGCAAGCAGAAAGCAGAAGCGGACTTTCAGGCGGGTCAATATTGTCACGTGATTGTGACTGTACTGTGAACGAACGTATGGTTCTAAAGGTATGAATGGTTGAGAGCGCGGACAGTCTCACCATTCGACGAGACTGCTTGCAGGTTTCGACCAACACTTTATAGAAACATAGAAGAAAGGCACACACACAAAAGCAAACACAGCAAACAAAGAAATAATGAACTAACAACAGCTTGTGAGAAGCGAGCGTCCTTAATAAAGTCAATCTCTGCTGACATGGGCTCACCCGTCGGGGAGTCGAATGCGCAGGGTATATGCGAGGAGACGAGCGCCGCGGGAATCCTTGAAGAGGTCAGCAGTGGCTTGCGAAGGCTGACGAGGAACGTGGCGTCTTGCCGAAGGGAAGAGTTGGAGGCGGAGGACGTCAGCGGCCACGTGAAGCGCGTAGCTTCAACTCGTGTACCGCGTCCCAGAGCGTCGACACTCGGGCCCGGTCATCCGACTGCATCGAAGGCCCAACGCTGTCTGCCCTCTTCTTTTACAGCGAAAGCTGTTATGAGATCATTTCACCGGCCGTTTCTGGCGCCGTAGTTGTCCGCCGCCGCCGCCGCCGCCGCTGCCGCCGCCGCCGCTGCCGCCGCTGCCGCCGCTGCCGCCGCCGCCGCCGCTGCCGCCGCCGCCGCCGCTGCCGCCGCCGCCGGTGTCCGTAACCAGTATCGCTCGAAATAAGAAAAAAAACGAAATAAGAAAAAAAATCCCAGGATGGAACGAGGTTCGAACCTGGGCCCCCTGCGTGGGAGCCCAGTATTCAACCTCTGAGCCATTCCGGTGCTTGGAACTGCTATGCAAAAAGGTCCTATACAGACTTCATGTCGGGAAGAAACCACATTAGCATATGCAATATAGCGTGGTAGAGAGTAAAATAAGCACCAAGCGTCGCGCAACGCGTCGCACAACGCGAATTCTGTAACCAGGCGTCACGCAATGCTAATTGCGCAATGAGTATAATGTTGAATGCTTCCAACCCATTACAAGGGACTCTGCCATAATTCTTCATCGTCGTCAGGCACAGCATCAACAAAGTGCGTATAATGCCTTACATGCGTTTAGCAGGTACCACGTAGAATGACGAAAAATGGCCCAGTGCCTGCTGCCCTACTTCTCAAACATTACAATGATTTATAGCGTTGTGGGTTCCTCGCAAGTGCACTTGTAGTGGTTGCCAAGGAAGCCCATAAGCGCGTGATCCATTTCCTCGGGTTCTGAGATAAATTACAGTGATTTAGAGCGCAGTGGTTTTCTCGCAAGTGCACTTGTATTGGTTGCCAAGGAAGCCCATAAGCGGATGTTCCATTTCCTCGGGGTCTCAGTAAAATTAAAATGATTTAGAGTGTAGTGGGTTCCTCGCAAGTGCACTTGTATTGGTTGCCAATAAAGCCCTCAGGGCATGATCCATTTCCTCAGGGTCTCAGTAAAATTACAATGATTTAGAGCGTAGTGGGTTCCTCGCAAGTGCATTTGTATTGGTTGCCAAAGAATCCCATAAGCGCATGATCCATTTACTTGGGGTCTCAGTAAAGTTCTTCACCCCACCCCGTCTCTCTCCCACGGCAACGTATGTTATACAGCATGACGGGAGAGGGAAATAGCAACCGGGCGTCACCCAATGCAAATTATTTAACTGGTGGGCCGTTTAAAGCTTCCAACCCATTACAAAGGGCTGAGCCATAATTCTTCATCATCATCAGTCGTCTCGTCAACAAAGTACACATAATGCCTTACAGACGTGCGGCTGGTGCCTCGCTTCTCCGCAGAATGACGAATAATGGCCTAGTAGGTGCTGCCCAACTTCACAAATATTGTGATTTATGGCGTAGTGGGTACCTTTCTAGTGTACTTGTATTGTAGCCCCTAGTGAGCTAGCTTTCAACGGGCTCTAGAAACGCCGCTCTTCCAGCTTTCGCTGTGCTGCGGTTTCAGCGCAGGCCTGGCGTTTTTTTCTTCTTCGCCAGCACGCGACTCCGAATCTCGTCATGTTCGCGGATCATTGCACGCGCCCCAGCCTTTTCGTCGTCGTCTTCTAGCAAACACATCACACCAGGGCACTACCCCTCCTTCGGGCGCACATCACAGTGACGGTGAAGCAAGCAGATCTCCAGCAAGCAACCATGAAGTACTTTATTGGGTGAACTTGTGCCCATAAAGATAAGTGACACTCCGAGTGCCACGATAGCCTCGAGTGCACTCGTGGGTAGTCAGCAATCGAAAAAAATAGCAGTTTCGCCGCAACGGCGAAGCAATAAATGCGATAGCAACAAATTGGAATGTAACGCGAAGAACGAAAAGCAGCTCGAAATTGCCAGCGCGTAGCTCGAGCCGAACGCACAAAGGACGCACAAAGGACGAGCGCGAACTATCATGTGTCACAGCTCAATACTTGAAGCGCACTGCTGAAACATAAAGCAGGACGCACGAAACCAACGAACGAACAGGAAGGAAGGAAAACGGGAGAGAGGAAAGACAGGGATGTTAACCAGTTTGGCATAACCGGTATGCTACCCTGTACAGGGGGAAGGGATGGGGGAGATTGAAAGAAGAGTAAAGAAAGAGAGAAAGAGAGGAGAACACACACGCACACACATAACGTCACAGCGCAGAGCGGCAGTCTTGTGCGGTATGCGGCATCATTGAAAAGTCTACAGCCGCTCGTGTAAGTCTGTTGTCCTTAGGAATTTGAGCAATGCCTTGGTTGCTTGAACTCTCGATGACTTATCAGGATGACATTGGAGAATCGTGTCTAGTGTCAACGGTCTGTTGTGAAGATGAGCGAGAGCGAATACCAGGGATCGTCTCTGCGCAGCGTAGCGAGGACAGTCGCAGAAGATATCTTGCAAGGTCTCCTCGGTGCCGCAGGCGTCGCGAAGAGCGTGTCCTGTGTGTACGAACGAACAGGTACACACAGGACGAGCGCGAACTATCATGTGTCACAGTTCGATACCTGAAGCGTACTGAAGAAACATAAAGCAGGACGCACGAAACGAACGAACAGATACACACAGGACGAGCGCGAACTAAATGTCGCAGTTGTTACTTATTTCTGTTTGAACAGCGCGCTCCTCTCGCAAACGCGGCGGCTGCAGCGAGCGAAGTGCCCTTCGTGCGTTCTGTTATTTCAGCGCGGATATCGCGGGGAAAGCACAAGCCATACAATTCCCCGCTCTACCCCCCACCCGCCCCATTCTTTCCTTGAGATAAGCGCACGAAGGCGACCACGCCCTGTAGGGCGAAGAGCCTCGGCGTTCGCAGGAGCGTCGCACCAACTCGCTGGTGAGTAAGAAAGCACGCTGAAGTAAGTGGTGTATATAAATAGCTCGCCGTTAGCATGCTGAAAGACACTTCTCTCCGTGGCTTAGCCGTCTAACGCCGCGCGTTTAAAAGCGAGACGTGGGCCGTTCGATTCCGTGCTTCGAAAACTATTTCTGAATTATTTATATTTGTGGCTTTTCTATGTATATAGAAAAGCCACAAAGACTCGGCTGATTTTTGCCGGCGACGGCAAAAATCAGCCGAGACTGTCCATATAATTGCTATCGCAATAAAACTGATCAGTGGCGAAACTCATCAGCATGCGTCACTGCATATTCTTGTGTCATCTCTGATGCACGCGCGCAATCTGGGAAGTGCCCAAACATGTGCGTCGGTCATGCAATGTTTGTTGGACAGTTATCGTGACTCGCGAAGCAGTGTGCAAAGTGAAGCGCGGCCTGCACCGAGCAATAAAGCGCGTCACAAGAAAGTGAAGAAGATGGTATCCATAAAATAAAAGAAAGCAAGCGCTGGTGTCAATATTGACGTCATCAGCGTAAAACGGCTGAACGTCCTAGTGAATGCATGGACCTCTTAGCACCTCCACCTTTTTGTAAAGGCGTTCACGGCGACTATGCGCAACGACGACAGTTACGACGAAGCGCAGAATCGCAGACTCTCACGAGCACGAGGGACGTGCTCTCCGAGAAGAGGCGAAGAGGTCGACCCACTAGATGGCGCTCGAGAGGACGGCCCATTACAACGTTCCAATGCTTCTCTACAAAGCAACCTTCTACTTTATTTCGATACCGCTTCCACTTATTGTGTCTCCTCTTTAAGTTAGCTTTTTTTGCTATACTCTTTGTCTTGAGGTGTCACTTGATTTGAGTGAGTGAGCGAAGAAACGTTTATTGAGTCCAGCAAAACGCCATTAATCGCGCACCCGGCTAATACGACGAGAGGACCGACAGGTTAGCCTGCCGGCCCGATCACGGGCGCACTGGATGGCCAGGATTTGGTCCTCATATACGGGACTTTATAGGAGCACGTCCCACTCTTTGTGAGCTTCGCGCCCAACGACCCGCACTCCCAGAGCATGAGACAAAGTAGCAGCCTAGCCACAGGGTGCGCAAGAACCATTCGATTAAATTTGTGGATATATGCTATTGAGGGATGCCGGATTTGGGTAAGAGTTAGTTTGCAGGAGTCGCAGCGTGACAACCTGCGGCCTGTTTAGCTTGGAATGAGGCTACGGGAAGACCCTTCTCTCTAAGTAAAATAATTTCGTAATCTTGTTGTGCGTACGGAGCGTCCCTGTGTCCGGGAGGAAAGTCGCCCACTCTGAGGGCAGCGCGGTCGGTAAAGCCACACGCAGCTTCACGGTCAGACTGGTTGAGACGATCCATTGCGGTGTTACTCTACTCGGCTCCATCACCGTTCTTTACGAGCGCCAGATCGGGGTGGTGTCCCTGGTCACCGAGTTGCCGACTCGGGTCGGGAACGCCTTGTCTGTGATGAACACTACTCCTGCTTTCAAAATAAAAGTTGGTCCAGTAAAAGTTGGTCAGTGTGCTGGACATTGCCACCGCAACGTAAAAATCGCAGGTGTGCATTTATATCCAAGTCACCTTATGCTGATAAAGGCTTCACATTTTTATGTGTTTTATGTATGACTCGGCACCTTTCTTGCAGCTCTTACACGGACATTTGTAGCACACAAAGACGCACCGTTTTTGGCAGACCACGAAGTATTTGTCCTTCATCGCTTTATTCACCTTTTACTAAGACCTCTTGTGCTTTTATGGCCCAGAACTACGATACGATTATAAGAAACGTCGCAACGGATAACTCCGGAAATTTCGACCGCCTGACGCTCTTTGCGTGCACTGAAATCTAAGTACACGGGCCTCTAACACGGTCGCCACCATCGAAAATGCAGCCGCCGGGCCGGGATTCGATCACGCGACCTTCAGGCAGCTGTTCTTTACCTTTTGGTGCAAATATACGCAGTTTCTTACGGTGCTTCATGGCGGTGTCGGCACAATCGGGCGCAGCCAGACTATGCACTATTGAGCGGAGGTTGCGCGCGATGTCTGCGATGGCGAGCTCGAGACATCGCGCGGGAAGACATTGCCGTCGGAGACATTGAGCGCAAACACATGCCGAGCGCGAGCTCCGCCGCTTATATGCACACCGCCTGCGTTCGAAGGAGAGGAGGGAGAGGAGAGGCTTGCTGCCGGCACGAGCCGAGCATGCGCAGTGGGCGTGTGGACAGCGCCGCCGACGCCGCAGGTGCGACTAAGAAATGCTCCGCATTTAAAAGTGATCGTGCGACGACGAGGACTCGGCCTTTAGGAGCACAGGCTGGCGGGCAGGCCCCGACATAGTTATTACAGCAAATAAGGAGGGAAAACGCGACGCTACGGGAAGACAAAAAAATTTGGGGATGGGCGAAGTACGTAGAGAAGGGTATTTCAGCTCCACTAACGTGAAACCTGTGGAGGGGCGCCGGTGCAGTGTGCGCCGGTGCTTCCAACAGCGAAGTCACTGCTAGTGGGCAATGAGAAACAGAAGAAAGATTAGACACAGGCACCCGCAGTGCGCGTTTAGTTAACGTGCACGCTGCGAATCTTTATTGTTCAACTACGCACAAGAGAAACCACCCAACGGCACTACATTGCAGGTCAAGATCCAGTGCCAATATACACTGGGCGGCCGGTGAACGGTTGTGCAGCGCGAGCAGTCGGTTTTTAAAGACGATAGTCTTTCTTGGGATCTTGAAGGGCAAATTTGTCTTGTCGGCGAGTTGGTTGAACATATCGTATGAGGAAACAGCGCGAGGACCAGGACAAAAATAGACACACATAAAACCACACGGACATTAAACGGAGAAATTTTGGTCTGTGTCTGTCTGTCTTTCTGTTTGTCGCCACGTCACTCGTTTCAGCCACCCAGCCAAAGTTTAAGCCCATGCCTAGACCACCTAACTTGAACTGGAGTACGCGATCATACTTTCAGCGTGGTCGATAAAGAAACAAATATTACGCATATCTGAAGCGCAACATCATTACCTAGGTATTATGCAGTGTGTTCATTTATTACAATATCTATAGATACGTAATTCTGAATATCCTAGTGCTCAAGAAGCGAGATGCAGTGCACAAAAAAGCCTCTTCCCAGCGATTTCACTACGACGCTACGGTGCTGCCACCTGGCAGCATATGCCGGGAGTTCCGAAGCCGATGTTTCCCGATAGCGCGACAGATAGCGTCCATATCTCACGCACGCCTTTTCTGTTTTATCAATGCGATGCGGCCGATTCAACGTAGAGGAGGCGCTGTCTGAGGCAAGGCTAAAGGTAAATGGCCGCTTGGTGAAGTACAACCCACTCTGCTAGACATGCCCAGACAACGCACGGTAAAGACCGACGACCAAATCGCAGCGGAGAAGCGCCGTCGCGCCGACGCTCGTCGTCTGAAGCGTGCCCAGGAAACGCTCGATCAACGAGCCCAGCGGCTAGCGAAAGATGGTGAGTCGAGGCGCGCCCAGAAGCAACAGGCTGCAGACCAGTTGAGCGACGCGCGAATCGTCAGCGTCCGAGAGGCTAAGCGAGCGTACCGGGCGGCAGAAGAGACGCCCGAAGGTCGTGCCGAACGGGTAACCTAGGAACGCTTGGCACAGCGGAAACGCCGGGAAGCAGATACTCCAGAAGATGGCTCCCAAAGGCGTGCAAAAGACCGTGAAGCCAAGCGAGCCTGCCTTGAGACAAAGGAAACGCCAGAAGCGCTTGCGGCGAGAACCGCCAAATACCGGGAGGCCAAGCAAGCCTACCGGGTCTCACAAATAGTTCTTCTTTGCAAGCAATCATGCTATACAGAACCGCGCGCGACCCAAACATTGCTGACATGTCGTGGAAGTACGAACACATGGCATGCCAGCAGTGATAATGCGGTAAAATTAAACCTGTTCAAGCAAGCCCTCACTGCATTTATCATGCGAGGACGGAAATGGTTTGACAAAAGCATCATGGGTGGCCGCGGATGAGACCAGGACTCATGTAGTACGGCCGGCCAAAGACTATCGTCTTTCGACGACATTTGCAGCGAAGCACGCAGATACGCGGCCAATGTTTTCAAGGAACTGGCTAGCAGACGCTGCCTGCGCCGGCGTTGTCTCTTGCGGACCAGGGCGCGATCTCATTCCTCGCGAGCGGGTAGTTCAACGTTCATCGCAGAAAGAGCGTTTCCATTATCAACGCGCGCCGTTCGCTCTCTCTCGCCACACGGCGAGCGCTGAGGCGGCGGCGCCCTCGCTTGCGCTCAAGCAAATGGACAGGACACGACGATGCAGACAAGCAAATGGTCACGACGATGCATTCGACGACAGCAGACGACGATGCACCGCCGACAAGCGGAGACCCTATGATGATTTGCCCTTAAAATTGGAGTGGGGCGAAGCATGTAGCGAAGAGCATTTCAGCTCCGCGAACGTGAAAAACTGCGGAGGAGTGAAGCATGCAGTGTGCGGTGGTGTTTCCCACAACAAATTCACTGCTAATGGAGAATAATATACAGAAGAAAGATTAGACACAAAGACCCTCAGTCCACTTTTAGTTAGCGCGCACGCTGCGGATATTTATTGTTCAACTACGCACAAGAGAAACCTCCCGGCGGGTCAGTGCCTATGGCCGGAGAAGGGTTGTGCAGCGCGCACAGTAGATTTTTTTAACACGAAAGTGTTTTATGCCGGGGTCCACTAAGACTTCGGTGACGTGTTTCCGTCTAGGAAATGACGTCGATAAAATTTACACGATCAGATTACAAAGAAAAAATGTTCCGTCAACGGGCATCGAACTCACGACCGTTGGGTCCGCAACAACATATGCCGGGCACGCTATCCACTGCGCCACGGTCACAGACTATAGAGGCTTTACAAGCGCGCCTTTTATATCTACCACTCTCCCGGTCGGCGAGTTGGTGTTGCCCTCTGATAGCGGTAACGTAAAGGAATTCGTCATTGCTGTGGCCTCCGCGATTACGCTGCAACGCGTTACACGTCCGTCCCATTGAGCGCGTTTTCAATAGAAGTTCAATTCTGTCAATGCCTTAACACACCGCGAGGTGGCGATCTTAGCCCAAGCGTCGTAAAAGCGTGGGCCTCGCTCATAGCATCACGCTCATTCAAACCAAAAATAGCTCTGCGACGTGCGCCTGACTCACCTGGCTGTTACACCGCGTTCCCCGCCCACGCGCACACCCCGAGAAAAACCGCGGCAGGGCTCCCGGCGCGGCACGACGTGCTTTGCGTTTCCTTTTGGTCTCGCCGTGGCGTTCAATCACATTTTAACATGCCGCGGGATAGCGACCAAGTTCTGCATCCAATATGCGACGCTCTTCTGGCTATCACACCTCGTTCTCTGATTGCGCTTTCACCGTTAACTACTACAACTACCACAAGGGTTTGTTTAATCATTGAACATGGACGTTAGTTGTCGGGATAGAGATGTACCACCAATCATCAAAGTGGGCGCATCCACGTTAAACGGCTATAGCTGCCATACATCAATGTACATTGTGCAAACTCTCTTATATCAATGTACAGTAAACATTCAGTTACCTATGTAAGGGCACGCTTTACTTTTGTGTTATTCGAATTCCTATGACGGAGGGATCAACCATCGTTTTTTTTTCAATCAAGAAACTCGCTAGCAGACGCTACCTGCGTCGGCGTTGTCTCTCGCGGACGATATCGCGTTCTCGTACTTGCGAGCTGGTTGTTCAGCGTTCATCGCAGAAAGAGCATTTCCATAGTGAACGCCCGCCGTTCGCTCTCTCTAGCCACACGGCGAGCGCTGAGGCGGTGGCGCCCTCTCTTGCGATCAACCAAATGGACCGTCTCGACAGCAGACGACCGTGCACGCCGCCATAGCAGACGACAATGCACAGCGACACGCCGAGACCCTGAGGTGATTCGCCTTTAAAATGCCTAAAGTGGAAAGCGCGCAACTCAAGAATCCAGAACACACAGATATGAACCACACAACGCCGACAGCCAGTAGGGCATCGACACCTGTTTAATCTCCGGCGACGCCCGTTCCCACACTGATGAGTGGAGAGACGCCGCCGCATAAGCGAAGCGCAAAGGGAAACGCTGAAGAGAAAAGTGGCTCCACATTCGGAGAACTAAAAGGCATGTTTTTAGGAAATGTTCCCACGTTTCAACAGTGATTCGTGCATAATTGCAATATTTGGCTGAGCTGTTCATAGCCGTGTCAGCTTCCCGCAGGATGCGTTTTTTAGGGGCGAAGCTCCTTAAGGCGGCACCCGTTCGTCCCTCGTAGTCGTAGTCGTAGTAGTCGTAGTGCGTAACCAGTCTTACGCTTTGACCTCCAAGGTGGTGCCGGTGGGAGATTTTTCCTGTGCGTTGTTGAACAATTCGCAGCGTGCGCGTTAACTAAAACCCGAATTCTACTGTCTCTCATTCCCCATTAGCAGCCATTGGCATGTTCCAGTAGGAAACGTTAGTAGAAGTAGAAGTGTAAGTGTTAGCTAAAAGCCGACTTCTGTCTCTCATTCCCATTAGCAGCCATTGTTTACCTCCAAGGTAGTGCCTGGTGAGATTTCTCCTGTGCGTGATTAAACAATAAAAATTTTGTTCAAAACGCCGTTGATTGATGAAATAAACCAAAGAAAGAGGCCAGATGTTTTGTAAAAGCAAAACGAAAGAACGCCAGATGTTTCTAAAGCAAAACGAAAAGACGCCAGCTGCTTAACGAAAGACGCCAGATGTTTTCTGAAGCAATGGTTTTCTAAACAATGAAAATTCACAGCGTACATGTAAAATGAAAGTGAGCTGCAAGTCGTCATAACTCATCGAACCTTTAATATAAACGCGCCCGATCTCACGTCGGTGATGATGTGCTGGGCAGAATTTACGGAAGATTCACGGTTTACCGATGAACCTCCGCAGCTTCGCCCACTCATCATCATTCACTCCGTGGATATTGTCACGTGGTCGTGACGTCGACGAAGACAGCAGTCGGCGTTTGCAGAATGAAACTGTTTATTTGGCCGAACTTGTGGCCGGGAAAATGAGAACTAGAACTACAGCAATACACGCTGTACAACGATAGCGGCGAACAGGGCGTCGTCCGTCGATCAACTGACAAGCAGTCAAGCGCGTCGGCTTTTATACAGGCGCTATCGAACTTTCCAGCGATATCGCTGGTGGCGGCGTTATCTCTCGACAAAGCTGGAACATTCTCGTGCGGCGCGCAATCTTAACAGATTGTTCCGAAACAATCGCGAAGCTTCCTACACATCACGGCGAGGCCTGCGCAGCGCGTTGCCCACAGTCTTTGTGGGTGAAGCTTACACTCATGAAATATAAGACTCGCGGCAATGCCTCCCTCTGAAAAAGCATCGTCCCGATGCTTAAAAACAGAACATGAACACATGCAATACTAAAGAAAACTAATAAAGAAAGCAAACATTAGAGTCCTCAGGTGCGCTAACGAGCATAGTACGGTTTAAGGCCCACCACATGCACGACCTCGGGTCGAGGTCGGCGCCTCTGGGAGTTCATGATGCCGTCGGGGACAACCTCGTAGTCGAGTACGCCGAGACGTTGAAGTACCCTGTACGGTCTGAAGTATCGTCGAAGAAGCTTCTCGCTCAGTCCGCGTCGTCGTATTGGCGTCCATACCCAGACACGGTCGCCGGGCTGGTACTCGACGAAGCGTCGTCGAAGATTGTAGCGACGGCTGTCGGTGTGCTGCTGAGTCTTGATGCGCAGGCGGGCCAGCTGTCGAGCTTCTTCGGCACGTTGTAAGTAAGCGGCGGCGTCGACATTTTCTTCGTCGGTGACGTTGGGTAACATGGCGTCGAGCGTCGTCGCCGGGCTCCTTCCGTAGACCAACTTGTACGGCGTCATCTGCGTCGTTTCTTGGACGGCCGTGTTGTAAGCGAAGGTCACATACGGAAGGACGGCGTCCCACGTCTTGGGCTCAACGTCGACGTACATGGCGAGCATGTCGGCGATGGTCTTATTTAGACGCTCGGTGAGGCCATTGGTCTGCGGGTGGTAGGCGGTGGTGCGGCGGTGGCTCGTCTCGCTGTACTTCAAGATCGCCTGAGTTAGGTCCGCAGTAAAGGCGGTACCTCTGTCTGTGATGAGGACCTCTGGGGCGCCATGACGCAAGACGATCTTCTCCACGAAGAACTTGGCTACCTCGGCGGCACTCCCTTTGGGCAAGGCCTTTGTCTCGGCGTAGCGGGTGAGGCAGTCAGTCGCTACGACGATCCACTTGTTGCCGGAAGTCGACGTCGGGAACGGCCCCAGTAGGTCCATCCCGATTTGCTGGAAGGGCCGGTGAGGTGGATCGATTGGCTGCAGAAGTCCCGCTGGCCTAGTCGGCGGTGTCTTCCGTCGCTGGCAATCTCGGCAAGTCTTGACGTAGTGGGCGACGTCGGCAGCAAGGCGTGGCCAGTAGTATTTTTCCTGTACTCTGGCGAGCGTTCGGGAAACACCGAGGTGTCCAGCCGTCGGGTGTAGGGCCTGGAGGACTTCTGATCGCAATGATGAGGGCACGACGAGAAGGTAGTCGGTTCGAAGTGGCGAGAAGTTCTTCTTCAGGAGAACGCCGTTCCGTAAGAAAAACGACGGCAGTCCTCGCTTGAATACCTTCGGAACCACGGCGGTCTTGCACTCGAGGTACTCAATAAGGCCCCCCAGTTCCGCGTCGGCCCGTTGCCTTTCGGCGAAGTCGTCGGCACTTATAGTTCCGAGGAAGCAGTCATCGTCGTCGTCTTGCGGCGGCGCGTCGACGGGGGCACGAGACAGGCAGTCGGCGTCAGAGTGTTTTCGTCCGGACTTGTACACGACGGTAATATCGAATTCTTGAAGCCTCAGACTCCATCGTGCGAGACGACCTGAAGGGTCCTTCAAGTTAGCTAGCCAACATAAGGCGTGATGGTCACTGACAACTTTGAAGGGCCTGCCATAGAGGTAGGGGCGAAACTTTGACGTAGCCCAGAGAATGGCAAGGCATTCCTTTTCTGTTGTGGAATAGTTTGCTTCTGCCTTGGATAGTGACCGGCTAGCATAACTGATAACCCTTTCAAGCCCATCAGTCTTTTGCACAAGGACGGCACCGAGTCCTACGCTGCTTGCGTCGTTGTGTATTTCCGTATCGGCGCAATCGTCGAAATGCGCAAGTATGGGTGGCGTCTGCAGGCGTCGTTTAAGTTCTTGAAAGGCTTGCACTTGCGTCGTTTCCCACCTGAATTCCACGTTATTCTTCGTGAGAAGCGTCAGTGGTTCGGCGATCCGTGAAAAGTTTTTGACGAAGCGTCGGTAATAGGCACATAAGCCGAGAAATCGGCGCACGGCCTTCTTGTCGGTGGGTGGCGCAAAGTCGGCGATGGCAGCTGTTTTCCGCGGGTCTGGGCGCACTCCAGACTTGCTGATCACATGACCCAGAAACAAGAGCTCGTCATACGCGAATCTGCACTTTTCTGGCTTCAGGGTCAGTCCAGAGGCCTTGATTGCTTTAAGTACTGCCTCAAGCCGCCGGAGATGCTCGTCGAAGGTCGAGGAAAACACGACGACGTCGTCCAAATACACAAGGCACGTCTGCCACTTCAATCCGGCCAGTACGGTGTCCATGACACGCTGGAACGTCGCAGGCGCCGAGCAAAGACCGAAAGGCATGACCTTGAACTCAAAGAGGCCGTCGGGTGTTATAAAGGCAGTCTTTTCTCGGTCTCTCTCGTCGACTTCGATTTGCCAGTAGCCGGTCTTGAGGTCCATCGACGAAAAGTGCGTCGCGTTGTGAAGTCGATCTAGGGTGTCGTCTATTCGTGGGAGGGGGTACACGTCCTTCTTCGTGATTTTGTTCAGGCGCCGGTAATCAACGCAGAAGCGCAGTGTCCCGTCCTTCTTCACTAACACCACGGGTGACGCCCACGGACTCTTGGACGGCTGGATGATGTTGTCGCATAGCATCTCGTCGACTTGTTTCTTTATCGCGTCGCGCTCTCGAGTAGAAACTCTGTATGGGCTCTGACGGAGTGGTCGAGAATTTTCTTCTGTTATAATGCGGTGCTTCGCAAGGGGCGTTTGTCGGACCCGCGATGACGACGAGAAACAGTCTTTGTATTGCAAGAGCAGGGTTTTGAGCTGGTCTTGTTTGGCCTTCGGAAGGCTTGGGTTGACGTCAAAATTCGGTTCGGGACCTCTATTCGTCGAAGCAGGTTCGGCAGCATCGAAGTGGGCGAAAGCATCGCTGGCGGCTACACATTCGTCGATGTAGGGAACCGTCGTACCGAAGTTGAGGTGCCTATATTCGTGGCTGAAGTTTGTCAGCACTACTTTTGCTTTACCGTCACGCAGCTCGGCTATACCTCGTGCGACGCAAATTTGACGGTTCAGAAGTAGGTGCTGATCGCCCTCGATGACGCCTTCAAGGTTCGCAGGTTTTTCGGTGCCGACGGAAATAATGACGCTGGAGCGCGGCGGAATGGTCACCTGCTCTTCTATCACATTCAATGCATGGTTGCCTGGCATCGCGTGGGGCGGGAGCGCTTTGTCTGAGTTCAGTGTTATCGACTCAGACCTCAGGTCGATGACGGCGCCGTGGTCACTTAGGAAGTCCATTCCCAGTATCACATCCCTGGAGCAGTTTTGTAGAATTACAAAGCTCGCAGGATAAGTCCGGTTATTGATGGTGACTCGTGCCGTGCAGACACCAATCGGCGTTATCAGATGGCCTCCAGCGGTCCGGATCTCGGGGCCTTCCCAAGCAGTCCTAACTTTCTTCAACTGTGCTGCGAACGGCCCACTGATGACGGAATAGTCGGCTCCAGTATCGACGAGAGCGGTGACGTTGTGGCCGTCGATCAGAACGTCGAGGTCGCTAGTCCGCCGTCTTGCGTTGCGGTTACGTCGCGGCGTCGGGTCACGGCTGCGTCGGTTGGCACCGCTGCTTCCGTGTTGCGTCGTCAGGTCTGCTTCCGGTCGCAAAGTTTCGTCTTCAGGACGTCGTTCGGCGTGCGGCGGGGGCTCGGAACTTCGTCGCGGCGTCGTCGTCGACGGCGGAGGATCTTCAGCATTTCGTCGTTCAGCAACCGCACCTCCATCGGTTGCTGCCCTTAGTTTTCCGGATACGGGCTAGGCGACCGGCCCCGGTTTGGGCCAGTGTACGGCCGGCGGTGTGGTGACATGTAGCGGCCGGGCGACGGCGAGCGGGAAGGTCGTCGTTCTTGCCACTGTGTTCCGGTGAGGTAGTCGTTGATGTCGCGCGGCCGTTCGCCTGGCTGCGGGCGCGGCGCGTTGATAGCGAATCCGCGTAGTCCCATCTGTCGGTACTGGCAGCGGCGGTACGTGTGGCCGGCCTCTCCGCAGTGGTAGCAGAGCGGGCGGTTGTCGGGGGCACGCCAGACATCGGTCTTCCTCGGGGTGTTGCGCTGGCCGACAGGTGGTCGGTAGGGCGGCGGTGGCGGCGGCGGTTCTGGCGACGGTACTGCGGCGGTGTGGCGTCTTGGCGGGGGCGTGGAGGAGGAGCATGACGGCGGGCTGCAGCAGCATAGCTAATAGCTTGCGGCTGCGGCTCTGCTAGCTGAGGCGCGCCGAGTGAATGCTGGATCTCCTGGCGCACGACGTCGGCGATGGACTCTACTTGAGGTTGCGACGGAGGTAGAATTTTTCGCAACTCCTCTTGCACGATTGCTCGAATCGTCTCACGCAGGTCGGCGGGTCCTAGGGCTTGAACGTCGGCGTAGCTTGTAGCCGAGAAGCTGTGGTTGTATTGCCGCGTTCGCATCTCAAGCGTTTTCTCGATCGTGGAAGCCTCCGATGCAAATTCAGCGACCGTCTTCGGCGGGTTCCTTATCAATCCAGCGAAGAGTTCCTGTTTGACACCCCGCATGAGGAACCTCACTTTCTTCTCTTCGGGCATTCTTGGGTCGGCGTGTCGAAACAGGCGATTCATCTCTTCCGTGTAGATGGCAATATTTTCATTGTGCAGCTGCACACGGGTCTCCAGCATAGCCGCGGCCCGTTCCTTGCGGACCACGCTCGTGAACGTGCTTAGGAACGTCGTCCGAAAGAGATCCCATGTTTGTAGGGCGGATTCTCGGTTCTCGAACCACGTCCTCGCGGCGTCTTCTAGGTAGAAGTATACGTGGCGCAGCTTGTCCTCGCAGTTCCAGTTATTGAATGTTGAGACCCTTTCAAAGGTCTCGAGCCAAGTCTCGGGGTCTTCACATGGCGAACCACGGAACGTCGGCGGCTCCCTGGGTGGCTGCATCACGATCGCCGTAGGGGGCACTGCGTCAATCGTCTCGGCGGTCGATGTGACGGTCTTCGGCTGCCTGGCGTTTTCGGGAAGGAGCCCGTACTCTGGTTGTAGTCCCTTCTGCCGGCGGCTGGGTCGAGGATTCGGGTTGTCCTTAGAGTCGTCTTCTTCGCGGCTTGGGCTTGGGTCAGCGCTCCGCGGTGGTGTCCGGATCATGAAGCAGCACCTCCACCAGATGTCACGTGGTCGTGACGTCGACGAAGACAGCAGTCGGCGTTTGCAGAATGAAACTGTTTATTTGGCCGAACTTGTGGCCGGGAAAATGAGAACTAGAACTACAGCAATACACGCTGTACAACGATAGCGGCGAACAGGGCGTCGTCCGTCGATCAACTGACAAGCAGTCAAGCGCGTCGGCTTTTATACAGGCGCTGTCGAACTTTCCAGCGATATCGCTGGTGGCGGCGTTATCTCTCGACAAAGCTGGAACATTCTCGTGCGGCGCACAATCTTAACAGATTGTTCCAAAACAATCGCGAAGCTTCCTACACATCACGGCGAGGCCTGCGCAGCGCGTTGCCCACAGTCTTTGTGGGTGAAGTTTACACTCATGAAATATAAGACTCGCGGCAATATGCTGTGATTTTTCAACAAGCCCAAGGGGTGCTTCATGGCCCCTTTAACTTTGAAAGCTCTGTCATATATAATTTGTCTATTGGACTCGGGGCTTTCATGCCTTGGCGTTTCTGAATGAGATTTCACGTCTCCTAGAGAGCTTGCCAGTGTTTTGCTTAAGGATCATACCTGCAACTTCTATTGTACACTCCGCAACGAATATTCTCAGGTGATCGTGTATTCTTCCGGCGATAAGGTCTGCTTCATCGGTTAGAGCCGAATGCCTTTTCTGGAGCGAGAGCCAGAATTTCCGTAGTTGCGTCTGTATTTTTCATACGTATTAGCGTATGACAAATAGCGCTAACTCTTAGCGCTAACTCATCCTTTGGCTGTCTGCGTACTAGTTTCTTCCTTACTTTGCTGAAATATAGTGGAATTCAATGCATTACTATACCATGGTCACTACATCGTACCTTGCCAAGCATTTCGACATTCGGCGCGATGCCAGGGTATGAGCATAGTATGTAGTCTGTGTCAATATTAGCGTCGCCATTAGGCTGCTCGCGTCCACCTGAGGTTGTCCCGCTTTCGGTAGAAGGTATTCCAGATCCGACACTGTATACTATTTTAAAAACTGAAATATAACATAAATGTAGCGACACGTTCCAATATTCGAAGTGTAAGTAGAACGCGTTTCTTTATCATCAAAAAAACTTGTAACAGAAACTCGTGTCAGTATTAGGAAGGAACGAGGAATGAGCTTCCCTTCCTGCTTTAGAAAAACGTGTAGAGCACTGTGCCGAACGCTCAGCTCAGAAGGGCAGTGCGCCTGCTTGAGAGACTGCCAGCCGGCACCCGTAAAGCTCTCAGCGAGGGGACCCGCTGCGTCATCCGGGCATTGAACAATTCCGAACAGAGTAGCTCGTAACAGCCTAGAACAGTATGGCTTGTAGCGGAGTGACCTATGTGCTGTTTCACTTAGCTATGTTTGTCTTTATCGTTGCCTGTTTTACATTTTATCCTCGATGTTGATGCACTTGTGTGTTTTCTGACTGTTCGCCTCTTCTTTTTTCAGTAATGAGGGTGTTTTCACGTTTAAAAGTCCCCATGGTAAGACCGTTTGAATTCGTACAAATAGTTTTCCTGTGATATAAGTGGGTTATAGACAAGGTAAAATACCCTTACTGGTTTGAAGAGGTTTACTGTGTGTGATATGAGTGAGGCAATCATTCTAAAATCGAACTCGAGTGATGAGCAGGCGCAGCAAATGTGATGCCGCGGCGTATGAACGGTGGGTAAAGCAAATCGATTGTTCAGTTTTGTCTGTTTTTTTTTTACTACCGAGTACTGCCGTAGCCGACCGAGTGAAGCGCATTTGCTTAACGCAAAGTTTCAAGATGAATGAGCTGCAACTAGGCCGGCTTTCAGTCGTTATTGCCTGTGCAGCGCCTTAGCCACTAGAACTGCAGCTAAGCGCTTCACGAAACAGATGTTGAAGGCATTTATGCGTACAGTAAACAATATCTCGAAAAGCTGCATCAAGAAAACCTGCCAACAAGCAGGTTTTTCGCTTGTAACACAATTTGTGTTCATTCATTTAACACTTCACAATGAACCTTTTGCCCAAGTCACGTGACCCCTTAGCTACGGCCGGCCGTAGGTCTCGAATAAAAACGCACCGATTTCGTTATCTTCTGCTACCGCCATGTATTTCAATAGCTGTCGTGAAAGACGCCAGCAACACGAAGTGTTTTCTTTCTGTTTTAGGTCAGCAATTAGTGTGCAAGCTCTGACTTCTTTCAGTGCGTGCTAGTGTTATGTCACCGTGCTTTTCCTTGCTCACTGAAAATGCGTCATTGGGACGGATATGCTTCCGTTAAGAATTTGGGCTTACCGCAGCTCCGTTCATGCTCAAATAAAGCTGAAATACCACGTTATAATGGGGCCATTTTTCAGAGCAGAACTCGGTGTCGTTACTACCCTAAGTTCTCGAAAGAAAAATGCTTTGCCAAAAACCTCCATTCAGTTCAAGGAGTCCTCCGTCGAAAGCAATCCTTTACCTCCATGCAAATACTCGTGTACTAATCTGCATCAATGTAATAAATAAGCACTTTGGGCACAAGTAGCATCTTTAGGAATATTTGCTGCAATTTTTTGTATGCTGGAATATAGAGCGAATTTGTTTAACACAACGCCGCAGTATGTACGGAAATATTAGTTTTCAAGAAAGGCCAACTACATGAACCAACTGTATCTGAGCAATTTCCACATTCCACGTGTTTATTTGCCTCGGCTTGGGCTTTGGCTTCGGCCTGGACTTCGACTTCGACTTCGGCTTCTGACTGCAGAACTATCCTGGCATACCCCTTCTCTTGTTTTAGCGGAATTCATAGTCATTGTACATTTACAACCAGTACGGCACGTCATGCCGGAGGGGCCACACTGAAAAAAAAAACAAAAATATATGTGCAGTGAGACGATGATTAAGCTCAATCATTACTTGCTTTCAATACAAGCTACTCTACTTCAGCGGAGTAACTGCAGCGCTGTTTTGTCGCCCCTGTCTGTCCTTCTGGGGATGCTCGACAGCCTTCTTTCAATATATAAGATGAATAGACGCTGGTTTCGCGTATTCTAAATTTTAGCACCACGTTTACATCACTTCTTAACTGCGTGGCTCTATGCTTTGCAAGTGTTCTTTTATAGATAAGTCAGCCGTTATTAAAATGCACAAAAGAGGGATAGTTACTCATAACTTGCGGTGTAATTTCCTCAGATCAAGTGTAAATTAAGCTTCATAGCGCACAAATTATTAGCAAATTGATAGTGTCGGGCCCGATGATGGATAGTAGACGCTGTTATGAAGGAGAAATTGACAACCACCCGTTTGTACCACGAACCCACAAGGAAATCCATACGTATTTCTCAGAAACAAAAGTTCTCGGTGGCCGTAAAATTCGTCCTGCTCCTAGGATACACCCGGGACCAACGCCTTTTCCGGAGCGCTCGCTCTACCAATTCAGCTAACCAGGAAGCAAGCAATTGGCAGAGCGAGGGCGAGTTCATCAACAACTCAAAGAACAGTATTGCAAATCAATTCTGCGGAATCCGGCAAGGTGGTGGCAGGTGGTGGAAGAAAGAAGCTTTCATTCTGAAAAATCCATTTGGATTTCCTTGTGGCTTCGTGCTACAGACGAGGGTTTGTCAATGTCCCTTTCTTACCCTTCAGCGACCTTACGGAATACCACGCACAGGACTCGTTTGGAATAATAGGTGTCCATATGCTTCGATTTGTCAATGAATTCGCCATCACTTTGCCAATTGCTAGCTTCCTGGTTAACTCAATTGGTAGAGCAACCGTCCCGAAATGACGTTGCTCTCGGTTTCAATCCCCAGACCAGGACAAATTTTTCGGCAACTAAGACGCTTTTTTTTTTAGAAATCCACATGGATTTCCTTGTGGCTTCGTGCTACAAAGCTTACTCCAGCCGCAAGTTATCGGACACGGAACGCCATTACCACTCGAACGAGTTGGAGTGTCTGGCTGTTGTCTGGAGCGTGCACGAGGTTTCGTCACTACTTGTTCGGCCGCAAGTTCACGGTGGTGACGGACAACGCTGTGATTGCGTGGATGTTTGCCAAGCAACACCTGAAGCACAAGTTCGCCCGCTGGATGATCCGACTGCAAGACTACACTTACGACGTGAAGCATCGAGCAGGGGCGCTAAACCAGTTTGCCGATGCGCTATCGCGGAACCCTTGCGAGGAAAGCTTACCACAACCCAAAGAAGGCTGGATTTGGTTCTCGCAGCAGTATGTTTCCAACTCTCAGCGGTACGATTCAGATTGGGCAGCAATCATAACGTCGCTCGAAGACACGCAGATGAATTCAAAGTTTGTCCTCCGCGAAATAACATTGTATCGACGCCACTGGACCTGCAACCAAGAAGAACGCCACGTCTAAGTGATCCCATCGACCATGCGTTCTGAAATCCTGCACGCCATCCATGATGCCCCGGACGGTGGACACGTAGGCCGACGAGCTACTCTGCGGAAGATCCAGGAACGTCTCTGGTGGCCGAGGATGGAGAGAAGCGTTCAATTGTGCGTCGCAAGCTGCGAGGTCTGCAAAAAGCATAAGCGTCGCCCGGGATGCCAACGCGGACTACTAACACCTATTCCACTCCCAAACACTATTTTCAACACCATCGGAATTGATGGTGTTGAACAGATACATTGTAGTGGGAACAGATACATTGGGAACAGATACATTGTAGTGGCAGTGGACCACTTGTCGAAGCGTGTGGAAGCTGCTGCGGTGCCCTCTCTCGCCTCTGGCTTTGTAATCAAATTTCTACAGGACCGCTTTGAATGGAAGCACGGACTACCTAAGAAGATCATTTTAAACAGAGCAACCAGTTAACGAAGTCGTGAACTCCGATCGTACCTCCGAAATGCAGGCGTCGATCGATCATCAGTTCACTTGCGCATACCATCCACAAGCGAATGGCCTGACGGAGAGGTACAACCAGACCCTATTAGCTCGACTCATTCCTTACTGCTACAACAAGAAACCAATTGAAGCAGACTAGGATGAGCACCAGCAGGCAGCCGCGTACGCGATTAACACGGCGTTCCAGGTTTCCATTGAAACTTCACCTTATGAAGTTGTCTACGAGCAGATTCCGAAGGTGACAGCAGTCAACAATTTGAGCATCCCCTTAAAAGTCGGGCGCACCGCTTCACAACAGAGCGCCTGCCGCGTCATCCGGGCTAGGGCACGCAAGACAGCTGCAAACGCGCATGAAGCCTGGAAACGGTATTATGACCGCCGTCACCTACCAGGGCCGCAGTACAAGGTTGGAGACGAGGTGTGGGTACCACGATGCGCGCAATCGCTGGGCAAAAAGCTTTACCCGAAGTATGAAGGACCTTTCGTCATCACTGAAAGGCTGGGTGAGAACACGTGGCGTGTAGGTTATCCGTCCTGTGAAACGAGTGCGGACAAACGCAGGAAAAACAATCTTTCTGTGCACGTGTCTCGTCTCAAGAAAAGAGAGCTTCGGCAGAACTGACAAGTCGCGTTTCTGTGTTTTTCTTTTACGAAACGAACCGCCGCAGTGTGGCGAATGTGATGATTGAAGCCGAACTGGGATATGGGTCACGGGCTTACGCGGCACAGAACAGAATAGAACAGCCGGCCTAGCGTACGGGTGTTGTCTCTGTTCTCTTCCCTTACAATATATATATATATATATATATATATATATATATATATATATATATATATATAAAAGAGAGAGAGTGCTAGTTTGCTCAATTTACATTGTTCCTTCATTTCGTGGCTTATTAACGTTGACTAATTAAAAATTGCCGCCACAACGTACACGGTGACCGACAACCAACGAAAGCCATAGTTTAAAAGCTCATTCAAAGTGTCGCTCTACGTTAGCTTACAGAAAAAAGAACGTTCGTGGGTCAGCATAACCTGGAAAACACAAAACAACCTGCTTCCGTTGGCAAAACTTCAAAATTAGTTCAGATGTCTCAGCGTCGGACAGTTCGTTCAGGTTGTCATCATTAGAAGCCGGATTATAGACAAGTGCGTATTTTGTCCCTTGCGCTGCAATCGGCCTATTTTCATATATGAACATCAATTAGAGGTTAAGAAGGGCTTTTATAGTGTTTTAAAGCGCATATAATGCATATTTTGGTGTCTGTGGCCAAATACCTACAAACACCGAAAATTGCCTATTTTTTGCAAAATCGGGCCATATATGAACGCTATTTAGCCTCAAGTCTCGCTTTCGGGTGCAGTTTGAGACCGCTATTCATGTTACCGAGCAACGTTGTCCAGAAATCTATGGGCTTCTATATTGTGTTGCAGTTCAAATAATTCCCGGAGAACACCAACTAGCAGCAGCTAAGTGGGACGCGCCAGCCAGCACATGCCGCCGCGCTGACATGCCTTGAGCGGTTGGGGAATGCAATACCAATGGAAAGGAGAGTGAAAAGCGAGAAAAGAAAGAAAACGGCGCACTCAGCGTTTCTTTTGCTTGTAATTTTCGTTTTGAGGTATTCACCGCCAGGAGAGTAGGAGGAGAAGAAAAACGAAAATTCAGGTAGGTTAGCCAGCCAGGAGAGTAATTGTCTCTGCTCGCATCCCAGAAGGTAGTGACGCCTCCTATAGGCCTCGTCCAAGGTGCACTGCCGAGTGTCGAATTTCCACAGTCGAAAGAGTCAAGTGCCCATTCTCGAATCAATACACTCCTGGGTGTCTTTCTTTTCAGCATGGCTGAGAAGGGCAGAGCAAGAGCCCATAATACAGATTAAGCGGAGAGACCGTGTTCTGCGAACCGTGAGGGAGGAAGCAAAAACGCACAGCTATGTTCAACTGTTGGCGCATATGCCACCATAAAGAACATTTTTTTAAAACAGTGGAGCTCTTGATGCTTTTTGTTGCGCGGGTAAGTGTTAGCAGAAATGAACCGGCACGCGTTCGCTTCAGCCTCCTCTTTATCTTCTGCAACGCGTGCGCCGATATGTCCGACCACGGAATGCAATAACTCTGATGGGGGAGTATGTTACGTGAACAAAGAGCACGCAAGATACCGCATGACCTATTCACGTGACTAAAACATATATATACAGCAGCTAGTCACGTGACAAAAATCACGTAACTAGCCACGTGACTAAAATGACAACACTAAAACCATGTGGAATAACGCAACTAGTCACGTGAATAAAACAAGGTAACAACTAATCACGTGACTAAGATCACGTAACACCTTGTTACATGGCATTTTCCCGCCATAAACCAGAAAACTTGCTGCCGTGACTCAAAATTACGTAACAACACATGGCATGTTCCCGCCAACCCCACGTAACATCTTGTCACGTAGCATGTTCTGCAAAAAACATGTAACAGCTGGTCACATGAATAGAACTACGCAACATCACGTAAGAACTGGTCACGTGACTGAAATGAGGTGACATAACGCAAAAACTGGTCACGTGACTTAAAATCACGTAGCATTATGTAACAACTAGTCACGTGACTAAGATCCCATATATATCACGTAACAGGTAGCATATACATCACGTAACATGCTCCAGGCAATACGTAGCTAAAATCACATAACATCATGTACATCTAGCTACGAGACTAAAAAAACGTAGCATCTTGTCACTTGCACGTGACATCACGTGACAACTAGTCACGTCCTTCAAAAATCACGTAACTTCCCACAACAGCTAGTCACGTGACATGATCAAGCGAGAACCTTGTATCTAGTCATATGACTAAAATCACATACCAACACGTAACAACATCCCGCAGCATCACATAACAGCTAGTCACCTGACTAAAACACGTAACTGGTCACGTGGAATGTTCCCGCCAAATACCACTTAGCAGCTAGTCACGTCACTAACATTACATCACGTGCAGCCGGTCACGTGACCTGTTACTACATGACACGTGCGTAGCGTGGGGACCCGGCTGACCGGAGCTAAGTTCAACCATTCCTAGTACTATTAGCAAAAGCTTATCATCTCAGCCAAAGCTTGGTATCACTAGCAAAAATGAGAAAATCTAGGTTGGTTCCAGCCTTGCGCCACTAGTGGAAGCTGCGCTTTCTTGTTTTTCTGTCATGGATACAGGCCGCGCACGCCTTCGTTTGAAACTACTTGCATTTATGCACTAACCTATGTTGCTTCTCTTTACGATTTTGGTCACCTAAAACGTTGTTTTACCTACCTATTTTCGGCGCCTAAAACGAGTCTCTGTGATGTCTAAAGGTCCAGCCTCTAGCCATAATAGCTGCAATAATTTTGTATGATATAATTCTGTGCCTTTCGTGTGGACGCACCACCACGTAGGCGGCCTTTCTCACACATCAAATGTAAAGTATAGGGGATGAAGTGGCTGTGTATAGTAAGAAACAATATAGCCCTTTCGGCCCTGGCGGTGTCAATTGACACCATCACACAAAACTTTTCCTAGCACCTTGGAAATGAAACGAAAACTGCCGATTCTTGGGTGAATACTTCTTCAACCATCCCCACTGCGATTGACATCAAAATTGTGACATGCTTGCGGAGCTGGGAGCCGCAAAGAAGAAGAAGCTTGACCGAAGTCATGGGTGACGTCGAGGCGGGTCAGCTGAGGCGGCTAAGCGCCATTTTCGGATCGACGTACCGAAGCTGTTTCAATGAGTATCACACTGAAAAATGAGATGTGGTTCACATTTTGTGTGCTCTAGTGAATAGCAGGAAAAAAGATGAAATTTTTCTCATTTCGCAACCGCTGAGCCCTGATGACCTAATTTGACGTCATGTCTGTAAATCCATTAATACTTGCACCACTGGCTCAATTTTTCGTTTTTGGTCTTCTAAGGTCATAACTATTAGGAAAACACGCAGCAAAAGATTCCCCGACCAAAATAAAAAATCCAGGGCTGAAAGGGATAGCCAACGGCGATGCTACAGTGTAAAATATAGTTCAGTAAATTTCGTTGTTCGGCATGCTGATTGAGCACTCTAAATTGCATAATAGCGCAGCTAATAAAAACAGACCTTGAAGAACAGAGAACGAAACAAAAACTTTAACATCAGGAGCCAAACTTCTGTTTGTTCATGACGGAGCATGCAGGAAGCTTTTCAACGTTTTCCATATGCGTGGAATCATGACGTGAAGACATGATCGAGCTATGCGAATCATATCCATTTCACTTAACATAAAATGACGTATCGCTGATGCAGTTAGCACAGATTTTCTTTTTTTTTTTTGAGCGCCTCTGACTATTCGCGTGCTGTAGCGATGGCAAGTGCATTGTCCGCTGTCCACTATTAACCATACAATAAACAACAAAGCGCAGCTACGATGCGGTGTCTATAGGGTTACATAGAACAACTGCCTTTTACTGGTTGCTGGGTTACGTACTTAATAAATTCGCTGCGAAAATAACACAAGAATTGGTAGAAAACACTTACAAGACACATATTATGGGTTGTATACGTCCGGCATCTCCAACGGAGCCCAACCACACTTTTTTAACTTAGGACGAAGCTACAGCAGTATTATACTGTAGGATAAACCCTGCAGTATTAAGTCGACAAACGAATACTTTCGCGCATTCACCTGGGGATATTCGCGATCCTTGTGCTCGTTTGCAGGAAGTTGTGACTACCGGGACGTTTATAGCACTGTATGAAGCTTTTGGAGCATTAGAGCGCAATACCAGAGTTTGACAAGAACTAGAGACACAGGACCGGCGTTAACTTTGTTCTACCTTTATTTGAGACTTTGCCAGCAAATATATACAGAGAAAAGAAAACGTGCGCAGGAAATGAAATGCATCGTCATGTAACACCGAAATCACTTCAGAAAAAGTAGGCAAGATACTCCGTCTCAGCCTTCCAAAGCATCACAGGCGTATCACTAACGCACGTACATCCTCTTATCCTGATATGGTATGCGCCTAATAGTTCTCGTGCCATCCTATCCCTGCCTCTTCTCAGAATTGTTAGCTTGCTCAGTTTTGGCTCACAGGCCCTGCAACTTGCGCAATGATCAGCCAGATTAGTAACCCCTCTCTTAACAGCCAATGCTTCCTCGCCCTGTCATTTATACAGTGACCCATCTAGCCTATATACGCCTCGCCGCAGGTCGTGGGGGTCTCAAGGATAACCCCAATACAACAGTTAACAAACCGTCGACAACGCTTTTTCTGGCAACGAGTCTTCTTCTCATCACTCAGAACACGCGAACACAATTGGGCAAACTTCTTCGGAGCGGAGAACACACCTGGCATTCCATAACTGTTCACCACCTTCTTCACAGAGTGAAAAACCTTATGTACCACTGTTAAAGAAAACACTCAAATGCGCACCTCGCAAACTGATGTCCCCGTAATTGCAAGTGGCCGTGGAAAAACAGTTTGTGCATGGTAGTAGTGTGTCTAAAGGAGTAAGAACTGTGAACACCAGCAGAACTGTGAACACCAGCGGTGTGAACAACTCACGCGGGGGTGATGTTACCGCACGCACCTTTTATGCGATGGAGACCCACAAATGGTGTCCATATAAGCGATATAGAAATAAAAACCCCATTTATTACGTCATCTTGAAGAATAGCCACCGCCCCTTTTCTAAATGCTGAAAGGAGTCTCGATGATGTTTCATCGACTGTGCAGCACTAAGTACTTAGCATTGCGATCACGTTTTCAAACTCGTGTACAGAGTATCTGATATAACCTATCGCAAAGTTACCTAAATACGACTTAATCATGTTAATTGAATGTGGCAAGTACACTAACTCTGGCTCCTAAACCACTCTCGTAGCCACTTATCTTTTTTCATGCGTAGTGCTCTTGAAGTGCCCATTTTTAGGGGAGCAGTGGCAAATGGAAGTAGATGGGCCAAAAAAAACATGTGCAAACGATGTGTGAGAAAACATCACCCCATTTATAATAGTACGGCTGCATTGTAAAAACGCGAGACACCTTTTATATTACAGTGACACAGCTGCCACAAAGCATCGCACTTACATAATATATGGATAAGAAAGAAAATATTTTCATAAGTGATTACTCTACTGGGGTAACGAGGCAAGAAAATAAATAATATGCAGTTTGGGACATGCAAGAAAAGATAAAGTACGCATAATGCACAAAAATAAATTTCGTAACGCATTCTACAAAGGGGAAAGCATAAAGGTTAAAATTGTGGCCATGTAATAGCCAGAAAATTAGTGCCTGCTCTATCATATGAATTCAGTAGTCTTGGAAGCTTATTACACTGCATTTGGCAGCAATAGTTCGAAAGTGCCGAACCTTTCCCATTCCTAGTGTGCCAGTAGCCTAATCGCATAAATTGACGGGTAGGTTCGAAACTTTTATACGTGAGGCATCATTACATTTATCGTTAAAATAATATTCGCAAAGGAGTCATCATTTATAGACGTTGTCAACATTAGTTATGTAATAGTTTTCAAACAGGTTTTCAATAAAGTACGGTATATATTACCGAGGATACGTATTATTTTCTTCGCATACGAAGTCACTTATTCAACTTACGCTGAGCCGTGGTGTCCTCTACTAGATGCCCGTAGTAAATATGAGCTCAAACATGTGCGTGTTATTAAGGAATCAATGAATAAATCACTCAAACAATAAGTCACTAATTTAACACGCCCGGAAATGTTCGTAGGCACTTTTGCGGGCGTATGCAAAAGATTACCTATAAAAATAGCAACAACATAATACTACTGCTACTACTACTACTACTACTACTACTACTACTACTACTACTACTACTACTACTAATAATAATAATAATAATAATAATAATAATAATAATAATAATCGCATCTATACAAGGTTGGTGGAGGCGGTGAGGATAAAAGTGACTATCCGCTTGACTGCAGGCTCTAACTACACTGCGGTATTTTTTTTTCAGTTTTGTGAAACCATATTGTAGAAAATTGGCGTCATATACATGTTATACGAGTTGCGCAATATAATGAAATATAAAGTGGTGCCGTAACGATGCCATTCGCTTAAAGAAATTGAAGAAAAACGCAGTACAATAGCGTGATTGAAAATGTAAATTTTCCCTAAAGTACAAATATACTTAAGTGGACAATCACTTATGGGATTCACGTTGAATGTTTAAGAAATAGAAGAGAAGATATTAAGCTTTCTCACATGTCCATAACACTTTGGCGTCTTTAAGGAAGCCGCACATCTGCAAAAAAGAATAAAATAAGAGAAACGAGTCTGATGGCGTAGATTACGACGAAGACTTATCAGGTTTCAATAGCGAAATTGCGTAATATTTTGCTAAGATGATAGCTCTAAGCTACGCGAAAGAGTGGCTAACGCACACGCAATTTTCGCTGGAAGATCTGCGGTCGAATGAAATTGGCCCACATTATTTGTTTTTGTAGAAAACAAGATGATACGGTGTGTATTTACTGAAACCCTAAAGCTGGACTTAGCCGTGGCAAACCGTGAAAACAAGGGACTGAAATGACACCAGGGAGATTATCTTACAAAAGCGTTGGTGTTTACAAGTTTCAGTAAGCCATTAGGATATGAAGATACTTTGGGTACGTTAAATAACATCACGTTAATGCAGGATTACTCGAAATCAGTGGCGTAGCCAAGGGTGCGCACACCGGGCACGTGCCCCCCCCCCCCCCCAACTTCTTGCCATAGCATACAGAGCTCAAAATGACACTCCATCACATTTGCCTGCCAGACCCCCACTTCAGATCAAGGAGGTGCCCCCCCCCCCCAAAAAAAAAAAAAAGTTTCCGGCTACGCCCCTGCTATAAGTGTTGGCGAGTTCCTGGCAGCGACATGGCCATATGATGCAAAGAAGAAAAATAAAGCGAAAGATAAGCTAGGAACTTTCGTGAGCATCTAACAATTCAGATTCCCTGCGCCTACATTGACCGGACATAGTAAGTTCTAGTATCCCGGATACCTATAACAGCCTTGAAATAGACACGGTAATGACCGGTTCACTTATAAACACTTAAAATACATTTTTCTAAACCGTTAAGGAATTCCTCTACACACCGAACAGTCTCTGGGTTTCATATAGCAGGATACCCGTGCCGTATGCAGCGCTAACTCTCTACGAACCAAGAGATGCCTTTGGCTACAGCCTGCCTTATTCTTCATGCAAATTTTATATTGTTAAACACAACAGCAATAAATTCTGCAATTCACGTGCTAAAACCGTGCTTCGCCTATAGGCACACCGTAGTGGATGGCCTCGGAAAGTTTGACCACCAGGAATACACGTGCCTTTCACCGCCACGGCTGGGAGTGAACCCGCGACTTTCAGGTCAGAGGCGATGCATGTTTAACCACATAGTACGAATTTCACTTGAAAGCACCGTTTATGCAGATACCAGCTGCCATCTCCCAATATTGCTATGAGTTTGTTAAAACTTACATAAAAATGGAGATGGCTACCAGGAAGATTAAAACATGTACATTAGGCCTAGTCATACTTCTATCTTTCAAACGACAGGAAGAGGAGCAATAAATAGGTAGTGAAGCTTTGTGCTCTTATACGGAGTAAGGCAAGGTTAAGCATCGTCAAGACTACAGCAGAACAATATGTGAAATTGGAACAATGCATTGGTAATCCGTCTTAGCTATTTGTGAATGTATGTTTCGGTGACATGTTTTTGTCCGAAGCTGTGCAGCCGGTGCATTTTTCTTTCTCTGCTGATTCAGCTAATAAGATTTAAACTGTGTATTCCCCATTGTCACAGCGGTGCCTAGGAGAAAATTCTGCAGCGAAGAAAATTTACACAAGCCTCAGGAAAATTAGAATCTACAGGTCTAAAAGACGCGTATAGTCACTTTTGGCAGAACATTGTTGTCATAGCCAATAAAGAAATTAATTTATTAATTTTGTTACAGTATAGAGACCGAGTACTTTGTTTTTCTGATTATTCATTATGAAATCTTTTGTGAATAATGCGCTGTATTTGTAAAACTACCGAAACTACACTGCTAAAGGGAGTTTCTGCTGACTACCAGTAAATTTTCGTCCGAACTCGGTATACGGTTCGGACGAGGTTCTTGGTGGCGAAGCAAAGCCGGGATCGTTGCTTCGCGAGGATCATCGCCGCCGTCTTCGTGACTTTACTCCGGAGGAAGACGCCTTCACCCGCTGGACGTTTTACCAATGCAACTTTATGTACACAACTGTCTACAATTAAAAAAGACAGCAAAAAAAAGTATGACCCGCAGTGGGGCCTAAAGCGGTCGTGCCGGTGTCTAGCCGGTCAGCTCTCCTCGTAGACTCAAAAGACCCCGCGTCTTTTCCCGGGCGCTCCTTTTATCCTCCCGTCCTCATTACCCGTGGCAATCGTCGACACCGGACAGGCAGTTTCTTGGAAGGAGCAGGGGAGGCAGAGTAAGCTGAGGCGCCGTTTCTCGGGAATCCGTCAGGCAGGCGAGGAAGGGGGTGCCACGTCGAGCCGGCTCCGTTTCTCGGGAAGACGTTACCAAGGAGGAAGGGGGCGGGGGATGTCACACCGAGCGCGACCTTACACTACCTTTGAAGGCTAATCGCCTTGCTGCATATATGATCATATTTAGGAGTGTCACAGAACTCATTCTTCGTGGCTCCGTTCTTCACGTCAATAACTCCAACCTTTGGCGAGCACTGAGTGTTGGTATTACATCCAACGGAAGATCCCACGCCATGACCTCATGATTTCCCGCAAGTTCCTGTGGTAGTCGAGGTGACCCGTTTGCGATGACAATACTGACCCCCGCTAGAGTAGTAATTTCACTCCTTAGAATAATAGAGAGCTGAGCTGGTTGGCAAGTACTCATAGAATTGATGCCTGGGCAAGTTGGAATTGGTTATGCATGTTCGAAACGGGCGGCGCAAAAACAAGGGACAAATGAAAGACTGTGGTGTGTAGTCTTTCCTTTGTCTCTTGTTTTTCCGCCGCCCGTTTCGAACAGGCAAGTACCCATACTGAAAAGACGGGGCGTGCAAACACCCACACAAGAAAGAAGTCAGGACACCACAGACGCCGTAATCTTTCTTCTGTCCGTGTTTGCACGCTCCGTCATTTAAGAATGAGTATTTTACTCTGTTGTTCTTAAGGACAGTGGTGTAAATGACATCCCTGGCAATATTCAGCATGACGGCGTCGGGGTGCTCTATGAACTCTCGCAACAAATAATGCGTTTGTTTCCCTCTTGATCGATAGTGATGAGACTTGTGGACTTTGCGTTTATGTATGTGCTGATTTAATTTATTGTCACGTGGTTGTGACGGTGAAGAAGGCTGCAACAACAATGGGAAATACGCAACTCTTTAGTGGCTGAACTTCAGCCCGGCAAATGGAAAGTCAAAGTACAAGCAATTCACGTTGTACACTGATAGCAGCAACAACAGTCGTCGGTTATCAATTGATCTCATCATCGACGGAAACTGTCGTCTTTTATATATTAATGACCGAACCTTCCAGCGTTATAGCGGGTGCTCGCGCAAGTTCCCGAATAAACTTCACTATGCGCCTGCTGCACATAATCTTAATAAAAAAGTAAAAAGATCGCGAAGCTTCCCCATCACTGCGGCGCGGCCAGCAGCGAGCGGTGCTTACGGTTTTTGTGGAAGAAACCCGATTACATCAAGCTAAACAAATAAGCGCTTCGGCATGGCTAGTTGATTTCGGCATTCGATAAGCACCGACTAGCGTAAGTAATAGCCTTCTCAAGGCCATCTCTTCGTACAAATACGGTGCCGTGTCCTACACAACTTCCATCGTTGTGAATTCCTGTTTCGGCTTCTTCGTCGATGTGGGAGACGTCGGATGGACTGCAGGCGTCGTTTTAGTTCCTGAAACGTTTCGTTCAGTGAGTGAGTGAGTGAGTGACAACTTTATTCATCAAAGGGTGTGGGGTTAAGGGGGTTCAGGCTACGTATGCTGCCAGGCCGTGCTTTTCAACAATGTCTTTAGCTCGTGCCAGGATCTGTGTCTGGACTTCTCGGTCTGTGCTGAAGAGGAGGGCCTCCCATTACTCCTCGGTGTGGGGTGGCGAGACAAGGTCGGTAGGCGGGACATCCTCCGGGCAAGCCCAGAAGCTTGAATTGATGACGCCCGGGTGGATGTAGGCGTACACAAGAGGGCACCGAAAGGTACGGGTGTGCAGTTGGCCACAGGCGATCTGGGACCTCTTGGAAAGACTGTCGTGAAGGGGTCGGTAGGCGTACCGTTCAAGAAAGGATAGTGCTGGGCGATGTCATGTTAGGTGACCAGGGGCTCCGGCGCTAGGGCGTCCGACTCCGAGGAGCCAACCGCTTGGTTGACGAATCCTCGAGCGTGTGGGTGGGCCGACTCGTTGCCAGGGTGACCCGAGTGGGCAGGGACCCTGACCAGTTCAATGTGGCGCGGTTCGTCCCGCAGCAAGAGCGGGCGAAAGAGCCGCAGGGTGATAGGCGAGACAAGGCCTCGGGCAAAGTTCGAGATGGCGGGCTTAGAATCGCTGAGTACTACACTCGCTTCGGTATACATGGCAGCCAAGGCAATGGCCGCCTCCTCCGCCTCGACGGCGTCGGTTGTGCGCACGGTGCCGGTTATGACTGTCGACTTCGCGGGCACCGGCGTGGAGGGCGAGGCACAGACGACGGCAAAGGTGTCGCCGGGCGAGGTGTAATGGGCCGCGTCCACACAAACGACGGCTCGGTGGTTGGCGTACTTGTTGCGAAGCATGGTCACGCTGGCTTGACGGCGGGCGTCATGGTGGCCCGCGAGCATGTTCTTGGGCAGTGGCTTGATCTAGAAGACCGCCCGAAGGGCGTGCGGTAGTGAGACCAGGTCCGGCGGATGAGAGGAGGTATCATGGCTGATGGTAGAGAGGATCTAGCGACCAGTCCGCGAACGACAAAGGCGTTGCACTTGAGCGGTACGGTGAGCTTCAACCAACTCGTCAATTGTATTGTGTACCCATAGGTGGAGGAGGCGTTCCGTTGACGCGTTAGGGGGAAGACCGAGGGCAGTCTTGTATGCACGACGGATGAGCACTTCAATCTTGTCGAGTTAGGATTTAAAAAGGTGAGTGTAAGGCAGGCCGTCGGTGAGGCGGGAAATGACGAAGACGTCAATTAGGCGGAGCAGATCGCGTTAGCGCATACCCTCGCGCCGCGCTCGAACACGAGCTAGCATGCGCGCAGTCTGCTGAACCGAAAGCGAGAGCTGGTCGATGGTGTGAGTGTTGCGACGGTTGGATTGCAAGATCAACCTCAGCACGCGGAGATGCGAGACAACGGGAACGGGGGTGGAGTTGGCGTGAACCATGATGGTGGGTTGGGGTGTCTTGAGGCGGCGCCGGTCGGGGGGCCGTATGAGAAGGATGGCTGATTTGGCCGCTGAGGAGGTGAGACCAGCCGCGTGCACATGGTCCATGACAACGTCGGTGGCTCGTTGCAAAGTGTGCTCAATGTGCCCGTCGGAACCTGACGTGACCCAAAAAGTCATGTCGTCCGCATACACGGTGTGTTTTAGGCCAGGGATGCGGTAGAGCTTTCCGGGAAGTGAGCGGAGGGCGAGGTTAAAAAGAAAAGGTAAGAAGACTGCGCCTTGGAGTGCACCGCGAGAGCCGAGAGCGTACGTGGGAGACGGAAGATCTCCCACGATGAGTTCGGCGGTGCGACCGGCAAGGAAGGAACGAATGTAGTTGAACATTCGAGCGCCGCGGTTGAGTGATCCATGTTCAGTGAGGATAGCCGAATGAGAGACCTATTCAAACGCCTTATGAAGATCGTGGCTGAGGAGAGCCTTCGTGTCTGAGAAAGTGGATGAGCTGAGGAGGTCGTGGTGAAGCGGCAAGATAACGTCTTGCGCTGAGAGGCCAGGGCGGAAACCGAGCATAGTCTGGGGAAGGAGTCTGTGGGCATCAACGTGCGTTTGCAAGCGAGCAAGAACGACGTGTTCCATGAGCTTGCCGACGCACGAGGTAAGGAAGATAGGCCGGAGATTCTCAATCGTGAGTTTCTTGCCTTGTTTTGGAATGAAAGCTACGCGCGCATGCTTCCACGACTGGGGCATATTGCCGGAGCGCCAGCAGTCATTGAGCAAACAAGTAAGTGCGGCGACCGAAGGCGCGTCGAGATTGCGAAGGAGCTCGTTGGGGACTCGGTCTGGGCCAGGGGAAGAGGTGGCGCAGAGCTTGTGAAGCTCTGCAGAAACCTCCGCTTCCGCGATGTCTGCGTCAAGTTCGGGGTTGGGGGACCCGTAATACGACGTGAGAGGGGGTAGAGACCATGAGAGGGCAGAAGTTGGAGGTATTTGGCAGCCAAGTTTGCCATCAGCGATGATGTGTCGCCGGGATAGGCCTGAATTACGCGCTTTAGTTGCTGCCGGGTGACCAACTTCGTGGACGTAGGGTCGAGAAGATGGCGTAGGAGATGCCACGATTGCTTGCATCCCAGCTGATCGGAAGGTCCTGAGCACAGCTGTTCCCACTGCAGGCGGGCAAGGGTGGTGGTGTGCGTTTCAATTTCCCGGTCGAGGGCTGCTATTTGGCGAAGAAGACGGCGGTTGTGTCGTTGCTTATTCCATCGATTGGTGAGGCTTGTATGAGCGGCCTGGTGGTGAGCAAGGCGGGAGTAAATCGCCGGATGGTTTGCCGTAGTGAGGATCGAGGCCGTGACACCGTCGACGTCCGTCAGCAGCTGGTTAGTCCACTGCGAAAGGTTCTCGATGTCGGGAGTGGCGGAGTGTTGGTGACGCGCACGAAACGCGTTCCAGTCCGTGTGATGGATAACATGTGGACGCGGCTTGCACGGGGGCGTGCAGACTTAAATGGTGAGGACATAGTGGTCGCTGCCCAGGGATTGATGTGTGTTGGACCAGCGTGCATCGCTGACGTAACAGCAGTAGCTGAGACCTGGGGTGGTGTCGTGGCACACGCTGTTGCCGACGTGCGTAGGTTGCGTGGGGTCAGTGAGCAGTGTGAGGCGAAGATCATGAGCAAGTTGCCACAGCCTCGTGCCCGGGCCGTCGTCCTTGGGGCCCCAGTCCGGGTATTTGACGTTGAAGTCGCCGAGAACCAGGAAAGGGGATTTAGTCGCTCTTACTGTTGCGGCAAGGAATAGGGGGGTTTGTAGACATCCAGTATAAAGAGAGAAGTATCTTCCCGTTTCTGAGGTAGAATTTTTATAAGAACGTGGTGGACCGCAGGGAAGGGTAAATCGACCAGGTTGACCATGAGCGTCCGCAGGGTGAGGATGGCCGTGGCGGGATGGGGTGCGGGATGATTAGCCACTTGATTGTGGGCAATGTAGCCCGACAGGGAAACAGCGGTGTTAGTTTCCTGGAGCACGAGGACGTCAGGTGTATCCGGAGGGTCAAGTTGTTGGAGGTGTAAGAGAAGATGGCTGCGCTTGAGGCGAAAGCCACGGCAGTTCCACTGACAAATAGTTACAGTAGACCAGTTAGCCATGATTAGCGTTAGCAGAAGACGTCTCCTCGGCTTGCGATTGCGACGGCCGGGCAGTGGGGGTGGTGTTAGAAGCGCGGGTGTGAAGGGATGGCTTTGCTCGGACGCTATCGAGCATGAACGCGTGCAAGGTATCGACCGTCTCCTGAAGTGATTGAAGGGTATGGGGGCGCTTGGCGGCTGCGAGCGCGTAGAAGAAAACGACGATCGCATGTGCGCTCGTGTCATGCGGCAGCCGCTGGCAGCGGGCAGTTGCGGCCGAGGCTTGTACCAGTAAAGACGTATCTCTTTGGGTCTCGGCCTCACCCCTAAAGGGTTCAGGGCTGGCTGCAGCCGCAAAACCCTACATCTGGCGCCTAACGGGAAGGACCCCGCCCCGACATGTCCTGCCCGATCAACGTACGCCGGCTCCCACCAGCCCCTGACTTCGGCCCCCTGCAGGGTGATATCGCATTCGAGGAGCTGTGGTCGCTAAAACGGGCGTTCCGGGACATGGCCGCACACGGAGTCTACGACCTCGTCCCTTACTTCAGCCGGTCGAGACCCTCATGCGCCTCTGCCTTTCCGGGAGAATGATCCCCGATGAGCAGCGGCGTGCCATCATCGCCCTCGAGCACCTCGGTGCTTACCTCGGCGTCCCGCTGCCCGCGCAGGCCATGGAGGCTGTGGCGCGCTCGTACGATGAGGTGGCACCTGGGGCCGACGACGAAGCAGGCGACGATGCGTGCGCTGACGAGGCCGGCGTCGAGGCTCGTGCGGGCTCGTGCGGCGGGCCGGCACCGCGGGACGACCAGCGACGCGGTGGCGATGCATCGTCCGCCAGCGAGTGTGCAGCGTCCAGGAACGGTGAGGCGAACACGGCGTTGGACGACACGATTGCTGGGGACACGGCCTGTGACTGCGACGACATTGAAGCAGAGGTCAGGAAGTCCCGGGATGACGACAATGCAGTGGCCATGCGGAAAAGTAAGAAGGTGACAAATCAGAGGAGGAAACGGAAGCACAGGGCCACGAGACTAACACCAGACGAATCGGAGTCTGGCATCATCGTGGTCTGCGCTCGTGACCTTGAGAGGGAAAAGGCTGCCCTTGAAGCTGAAGTAGATCGTCTCCTGCAGGACGCATCGCAGCATACTACCCGCATCAACCAGCTGGAACGTAAGTTGGGAAACCTGACTGATGCACATGATGGTCTCAAGCAGGAGCATGACGTCTACAAAGCCAAGGCAACCACCATAATAAACGAAAAGGACCGCCACATTTCTGACATGAAGGACAAGGTCTGTACTCTCGAGAAACAGCTTGAACAGCAGCTGGACGAGTCGCGCCAACATTTCTTGGAGGCCCAGACATCCTGGAGCGACAAAATCTACACCCTTGAAGCTCAGATCTTCAACCTGAGCCGAAAGGTGGCCGAGGACTCGCTGGATACAGTCGCATGGAGAGGCTGCAACTCTCACTAAAGGGAACCATGTGGGGTTGCGAAGCAGAGATGGGTCGACTTAAAGTTCCGTTCATCACGGGCACCTTGCCCGATGTTAACGCCTCCTTGCAAGTGGAGCAACCATGAATTCACTGTAGTTGTTGCTGTTACTCGTCCCGAACTCTAGTTGGAGCACGCCACGAGGGAGCGCGTGGGTTCATCGCGCGTCTGCCGAATCTCGTTCCCCGACGCCATCTTGTGATTGCTGAGAGAGCGTAAGGGGGAGAGGCCACAGCGGCTTACCCAGCCCCTTACACAGGGCCGAACGCGCTAGCGCGTGCCAGCACACATGGTTCCCTTTAGTGGGAGATGGTATATATATTTTTTTTAAACGGCGCCGTTGCGAAGGAGAGTGCAACAAAGCGAGCTCGCGCCAAGCCATGGCCGAGCGCACAGCTACGCCGGAGAGAAAGAAAGGCAGAGGGGAACGGGAGAGGATAACGGGAGACAAGAAAGGAAGCGGAGGCTAGCGCTCACGCCACCTGCGCCAGAGCAGGAGGAGGGGGCGATTTGGCGCATGCGCAGTGGGGGAGTGGACGGACGCCAACGGAGGGACGATACAGCCGCGAGCAAAAGCTGCTTCGCATTTAATGTTTAATTCCGATAGCAGAGTCGGAGCAGCCGATGGACTCTGCGAGCGAGCACTCGACTCGGGCGTAGAGCAGTGCCTTCAAATCCGGGATTGGAACACAATCTGCGCCGCCGGAACAAGCAGGGAGCAAGGAGGAAGCGCAGCTGCTTGAATTGGTCAGAATACCTTGCGGGTAGTTGCTCCATTCTGCTGATCCCGCTGTCGAATTCCTGCTCGTACGCGGCAGTTTCAGCGTCGCTGTCACTATCTGATGATTCCCTCGTGCAGGAACTGGAGATTTCTGACTCGGCGCTGTCGCTATCGATCAGCGCAAGCAATGCCGCAAGATTTGTGCAGACGCCCATATCGTCCGCCATTACTGTGAGAACATGCGTCACCGGCATCGCCCCCAAGCAGGCAAACGTGTTAAAGGAATTACGTGATGTCGAGTTCCGGTCCACTCCGCCGATTTTGGCAGAGCAACTTTCCCTGCTCCATGGAGTGACTCCCGCTCAGCATTCGCTCCGACTCTCCCATTGAAACGCTTGACTCGCGCACTCACTCGGCAATTGGAACACACTTGCTCCAAAAGGAGCAGAAAAGCTTGCTCCGCCTCCGCCATTGGAATTCAACATAATATTTCGTGCTGGCGGACAGCACATTTCAGAAAAATTCCGACTTCGAGAAAATTGAATCCCTAACCCGCGCGTCCATGATCGCGTGATGGTCTTTTCCTTGTGCCGTTCGAGAAGCTGACGAAGGCTGGAGAGGACATGAAAGACTCGATGTCGATTGAGCCCGAACACATCTTTTCGGGGACGGCGCTACTTATGGTAAAACTGAACGCTTACCTAAGGAGGGGACGTCGGAAATGCGAAAGAAAGAAAGAAAGAAAGAAAGAAAGAAAGAAAGAAAGAAAGAAAGAAAGAAAGAAAGAAAGAAAGAAAGAAAGAGAGAGAGAAAGAAAGAAAAGCAGTACGTCAGGCCAGCGCCTACTGATAGAAGAGGCGCTGGTCAGGCACGCCCACGCCATGCATCCCTTGCACCCATTTCCCCGATTGGGAAAGGGCCCCTGAACTTTTTCTCTCCCTTTACTACACGCGGCAAGGAAGTGACGAAACTTCGCAGGGAAGTGAAACTTTGCAAGGAACTACACGTGGCAGGGAGCTGACGAAACTTGTGTCAAGGCGGATCTCGCCGTATCTTGTGTGAGAAGTGACAAGTCATCTTAGATGTGCTAGCGGATCGCCTTACCTTTGCGTGTAGTGTTCGGCGCTTATCTAGCTGTGCGCAGAAAAAAAAAAGAAAAAGAAACACACACACACGCGCGATATCAACCTTTTCATTACATGCGACGCACAAAACTTAAGGGCAGCCGCTGCAGCGCTTCTTGACAGAGGAGGTAGTTTTTCGCGCCTGTTTATAGTTTAACAAACAGACAAACACCACACATCGCACCGAGAGATTACCATTCTACTCGCGTATTTCAGAATGCTTGTCAATTGTCCTAAATAGATACTGCATCGGTGCGTCTTGAATTAAATTCGTCACTTCCTTGTCGCGAGTAGTTCCGGTCTGACGTAACGGAGCGGTTGCGTTTCTTGCGCGCCGAACGCAACTTTCGCGATTGATGAAAAATTGGAATGGCATAAGGTGGTACGCACCCCAACTTTCCCATATATAAGGAACTGCCCGTATGTCAATATTTAAAATGTTAATGCCGAGGCTTTCCTAATAGGTCACGTCAATGTCATTTCAGCGGCGGGAAAGTATTTCGGCCTCGACATAGAGTTCATGTGCGGAAACGAAAGGAGCCTGACTGTGATAGAATTTTAAATACAAAGCATTTCTTAGCGAACCTCAGGCGCTTGGGCCGTTTCTATCTATCTATCTATCTAGCCGCCTACGTCTTGGCGCTCTCCTGGTCGTCTCCGTAATTTGTAATATACCAAAATTGGCCTAGCAGGGGATCAGTGTATGACGAACGCGATTCACTAGTCATGACATGAATAACGCAAAATACCTGTCGCGTACGTCATGAAACCCTTTCTCTCAGTCACGTGTGGCACATACCCGCATATCAGTGTCCATGTTATGCGGGTATGGGCCACAGGTGATACAGAGTCTCAACTAACTCAGTAACCGCGAACACACACATTGACACGCAAGGAAAGTGATAATATTAATAATTGTTGGGTTTTAATGTCCGAAAACGACGATATGATATGAGAGACGCCGTAAAGCGAATGGCTCCTGGAAATTTTGTCCATTGGGTATTCTTAACGTTGTGGGGTCCGCCGTCTACTCCAAGGAATGGGCGCTCAGTGGGATTAACTAAAAACCATTTATTAGTAGAAAGAACACTTTAATGAAAACGTTACGGCGGCAAGGGCAAACATGGAACAGACTCAGACGGTTTCTGCGCGCAACTTCCGTGCCGGTCCCGCTAACCATGGCCCCGGCGGACCGCACGCCGCGCACACACGCGCACCTCTCGACAGTTCGCCGGCAACTCCCCCTTGACCGTTCCCCGTGCCCGCTTATGATGCGTCTCTGCATCCGGGAGCATGCGCAGTGGCCCTCGCTGCTGTGTCTTGTCATTGCCGGTGCTGACATGGGTGAGGGTGGTGATCTGATGGTCGAGGGTTCCCCACAACATGTACCGAGATCGCACAGAACACGGGAATCTAGCATTTTGCCTCTATCCAAATGCGACCGCCGCGGCCGGGATCGAACCCGCGACTTTCGGGTCAGCAGCCGAGCACCTTAACCGCTACACCACCGCGGCGAACGCAAGGAAAGTGGGGAAACTGAAGACAGAAGACCCTTGGAAGACGCTCAATTACCATCCACTCGTCCACATGGCCCGCAACGTGGACCACGTTGATTACGCAGAAACCGGCGTCAATGCTTCCTACAATAAATCTGCTGAGAGAACCAGGCCTCTCATCTTGACCGGTGTCTTGAACATTGATTTATCAAGACCCAAAAATGCTTGGTCCTCATATTGCGTGAAAGACGGATTGGATGTGGAGAGGGCATCAAAAGACCTCGCTGCCACGTCCACGACGGGAGGCATCATAGATAACTTCATCATAAGGGACATCCAGGATTTCCACCAGCTGCACTATACCTCGTACTTCATTACACTTAAACTCCTCATAGCCGCGATCACGAACGAATACGATTAACAAGTCCGGTCCAGCTGCTGGTGCTCATTGATCACGGTGATGATGACCTTGTTCGAGAACTGTCAAGAACCCCTTCTACACATACACTCGGGTTCGTGAAACGTGCGTGCGTTCTCCGTCATAACGGACATGTATAAGTATTACAACTGTAACTGTCACTGTAACGTACGTGCAGTGCGCCTGCGCCTGCCATTCGGCTGTGCATATATCTAAGGAAACTTTTGCTGAATGAAGCTTAGTTGCGACTTACGCCTGTCCTGTACGTCTGTGTTCCTTCTTAGTTTTGTTCGGATCCGCGCTATCCAGTATTGATTAATATAAGCACTACACATCAGTGTAGTGCTTTTCCGCGTCTGGTGTTGGTAACACCTATGTGTCTGTTGCCATCGCTACGAAACTGTAAACTTGTTATAGAATAGATATGCGACTCTTCAACATATCAGTGTGCGTATACCACTTCCATATTTCTCTAGCGTCATTTCGTAACGTTTCGCTCAATGTGAAAAATTACGCCAATGTCACCATCCCGCGCATGCTTCGCATACCATCGCTTCCCACGGTACGTGGGATCTGCCAAATTTTTTTAGTTAAAAAGTTGTATTGTCTAAAACAAAACGCCCCGTATGTGTTTCTGGTCCACAACCTACTTATTAGTGCATTTTCTCGCTGAATACCGTGAAGGTGCAGCGCAAACAGTTGGAGGCGTCTCAGACTTTTGTCCCACAGTATTAATCATCGTACAGTTTTCACTTCCTGTCGTGAGAACTAGGTCCTCGCCAACTGAGCTATTCTCGAACAGTCCGTCTATATACTGAACATGTCCATTTGGGTGGAATGCATGTAGATACTCGAGAACGCAGCAATCAGGGATGTCATTGTGCCCTTGACCACTTTGACACACCGCAGTCTCACAGCACACTTCCGGTGTTAAGAAAAAGTGGACGAAATGTACAGTCACGGAAGATTTGAACAAACTTGATAAGTCTGTCCTTGCATAATAACGAAAACTGCCTAATAGGCAGTTTTCGAAGAGCGTACGCAAAGCCTTGCGTTGGCTTTTCGCGCAACTGCGCATGCGTCGTACGCTAACCGCTTGCGCGCTCCCGTTAAGTGACTGAAATAGGGGGCCGCAAACGCTAACGCTTACTTAGCGTACGCTATTCGAAAGCTCCCTAATATTTCCGATCTGTTGCCGGTCACTCAGCCGCTGCTTGGCACGTCGGTGACCTTTCCGCGTTGCCATTATCTCGACTTCCGTTCGTCGCCCGTTCGTCCATAGCAGCTAATTAGCGCTTGCGCAATGAAGGCGAACTATACCACGACGCCGCGAAAACGTAACGCCGATGCGCACTGCGAGCTTGGCTGCGACGCCGGAAGCTGGAAACTTCCCGCAGAACGAAAAAGATGTGCTAAGCCCCGATGTTGCCTTGTTTTGCTGCGAGACCTCCTTGTAAACTGCAAAGCAGTATCCATTTGTTCGTTCCGCGTCGGAAATGGTGCGTGAGTATGGATAAACGCTTTTCAGGCCATCTTCTCGCCTTGCGTTCGATGTTTGGCGCTTCAGAATTTACGTTGAAAGTTTCTAAAAAAATGGGGATCTCTTAAGCTTCGCCTTTAAGAGTTGAACGCGATAGCAAAATCCGGCCCCTAGTGTGCTCTTCAACCACTACGCGCATACTTATTAATGTGCACACACGCCTGCCGAACAAAATAAAGAAGAATCCCTCAAGGCTGTGCTTAGTTTGCAAGGCACACGGCAAGAAGTCCGAGAGCCGATGTGAGTGCGAAAGATGTGAAGTTGGTCTTCACATGCCTGTGCATGTACTTCAAAAGTTTTTCCCGCACACAAATCGCACTGAAACAGTTGATGCAGTTAAGCGTCGCCTAGCGCGATTGTGCGCTTCTGCCATGGAACATTAAACGCGTTAAGGAGACTCCTTCCACTACATGGCATTTATCTAGTTTTTTTTTTTTTTTCGAAGCAGTGGCAAGTAACATTGTGACTTCGCGGTAGGACACCAGCTTGCCACGCGAATGGCCCGGGTTCTATCCTCAATGGGACCGAAGATTTTTATTGTTTATTTTATTTGCATCTTTCTCGATTTTTCGGTCACGGACAGTTTTTCGCTCACAACCAACGACGCCGTCACCGTCGCTCGTCGCCGACACCGACACCAGAATTTCTGCGACACGAGCACTCTAACGCTGTCGCGTTAATATGCGTAGCCATTTGTCCTACTCCGGCACTGTTTCGCTCCATCGGTTCCGCCTTTCGGTTTGTTTCCAACGGCCGCTTGAGTCGTAACGAAGCACTCGTGTAACGTTCCATTCATCGCGTTTTGGACACGCTTCATACGTTTCCCATGCGCTAAGAATTCCTGGGTCCGGTACCCCGAACGCTTTCGAAGACGAAAGAAAAAAATCGTTGCGAGCGAGACAGCGTCAGCCAGAATGGTTTCTTTTCGCTGATAATGACGAGACCCGGTTGGTTTGGTCACGCAACTTTTTTGCCTGGTTCCCCAATGCTCACAGTGACGGAACTAAGCGCTTGCGCTTTTACGAACACAATTAAATCGATCTCGCAGCGTGCGGAAAGAGCGCCTGTCGGGCTGTCCTTCGTTGCAGGCGTACTGTCGTTACGCCTGCAACGCAGAGACACCTGGGAGAATTCTTCTTGCGGGTCTGCGCCTCGAGATATCGCGCGGCAAATTTTATTTGCGGTGTGCATCAGGCCCGTAGCCAGGAATTTTCTTCGGGGGGGGGGGGGGGGAGGGGGGCACTTGCTGAAAGCCTTGACTATTTGAGAAAAAAGCCTATTTTCCTTATTTATTTTCGCTAAAACACCATGTATCACAAAAATTTCGGGGGGGGGGGCGGCTGCCCCCCCCCCCCTGGCCACGGTCCTGGATTACACATGCAAGACATTGAGCACTGGCGCAAAGCTCCTACCCGACGTGACGAGGAGTCATTCCTTGCTATCGCCACCCGGTAGCAAAAGGGTACCGGTTATCTTATCTGGCTGTACCTTCGACCCGTTGTCAGATTAAACGCCACACGCAACTGCCGCGGCACATCGAGGAGGAGCTTTGCGCCAGTGCTCGCCGTCTTGCATGCGTAATCATTCAACCGCAATTAAACTTTGCAGCTGGATATCTCGGGGCACAGACATGCTAGGGAAATTCTTCCAAGTGGAACTGTGTAGAAAAGCGACTGCCACCAACTTTTCAATACAAACATGCGCGCTTGAGCGCTCATTTAAAAGTTCATTATTCAATCTTAGTTAATTGGGCGGCTAACAGCGATAAATATTGTCCCACTTTGTGTCCCCCTGGATAAAACAATTATCTGCCAAGGTGGTTTGCACGTACCTCCCAGTGCTGAATTTTAAGAAAACCATAAAGCTTAATTTTCACACTCTTTATATACCACAATTGGTATGGCGTGACAATAGTGTATGAGCGCACCATGAGCGTGGCATGTAAATCACTCCGCACGCTACATGCAAGTCGTGACTTTTATGTTAACACCTGTCGATTACGTTCGTCATACAGTGACGGCACGCAAAGCCAATTTTGGTATATACCAAGCTAGCGAACGTGCCGCGAATATACCATGAGCGTGGCAAGTAAGTCATGATGTGCATGAGATTCAAGTCATAATTTTCATGTTACCACCTGTCCTTTACGTTCGTCATACAGAAATGTCTTGTCATAGAAATTTTTGTATGTATCCATTTAATTAAACGTCTGCGAGCGCCCCGAGACCACGTCATGTAATTCATGTTGTAGATGACATGCGTGTCATGATTTGCATATTAGGGCCAGTCACTTATGTTCGTCATACACTCTTGTCAAGCAATACCAATTTGGTATAGTACGAGTATGTAAGGTTAACAAAGCGGCCGCAAGAGCAGCAAGACAGTGGCGTGTAGATACAGTGGAGATAGATAGATAGATAGATAGATAGATAGATGGATAGATAGATAGATAGATAGATAGATAGATAGATAGATAGATAGATAGATAGATAGATAGATAGATAGATAGATAGATAGATAGATAGATAGATAGATAGATAGATAGATAGATAGATAGATAGATAGATAGATAGATAGATAGATAGATAGATAGATAGATAGATAGATAGATAGATACGTTAAAAGTCACAGAAGTTCGCTAAGGATTTCATAAATACAGCCGAGCGCGCAAATGCCCCGCAGTTCGCATTTATTTGTCGCGTTAGTACGCGCGCGTGTGCGTGCAGACAAGTGAAAACTGTCGCTATTTCTTTCCTAATCAGAACAACGGTATCCTTCATTCGGGGCTGCAAAAGCGCACGCAATGCGTAAAACATGTGACTCCTCGTAAAATCAATGCCGCGCCGCCGCAGCTTCAGCCGCGCTGAACCAAATATAGCAGCGGGCCGGACGGTTGCGGTACTTTTTCCGTTCCAGTGATTTTAGTTTTCCGTCGCTCCTCCACGCGTTGCAGATCCCGCATACTTTTGCTGCCGACAGTACATTCCCGCGTACTATTCGCCGTGCGCAGACCGTGGCTCCAGGTTTAGTTGCCTGCGCTGTTTGCGGTTCCTGCGATTTCGTGCGTTCGTCTGTGCTCGCGTTTGCAAGTAGGTTGCGAGGATACGATAGTGTGAATAGAGCGTACGGTATACACAGGCGGTTTTACAATAGTACAGGCAAAACATTGCGTTAGCCTTTCTTGCCACGTCATACGCTATCCTCTTGGGTACGCCCGTTACAAAATTAGCATACGCACCCAAGCAACCCTAGCGCTACCATCCCTATAACGAAGCTGCAATGTCTCTTGTCCCTGTGTCAATGTCGCTTGTAAAGACGCCGGCTGCACCTCGCATTACCTGTTACGTTGTACTTAAGTGTCACAGCACACGCACATAGCGTACAGTACGACAATGCAACATCGTTCTTTGCTTATTTTGGAGGGGGCATGTGGCGACGAATTGGCTTGTCTAAATAAGTGATTGAGACGGTGCCAACCGGGTTAGTTACGGGTATTCGAAACGTTCACCACCGTTTTCGAGAACGTTCCTCCTCTCAGTGCTGCGCTTCGACTCCGGAAAGTCGATGGCAGCGCCTGCTTTCGGCAAAAGTGGTCACTGCTTGTGAAGGATAGTGTGCAGCAACATTTGACAATCGCTGCGTCATTCTCAGTCGAGCGTCGGCGCTCATCTAGGTCGAGTGAAGGGCGAACCATAGAGAAAGGGAAACTACGTAGAGTGGACACTGCCATAGAGCCAAGCAGCCGAATTAGAGAGCAAGGGTATCTAGGGAGGCTTCCCTCTCTTGTGAAATGCATTGGGACACGTCGCCTATGATAGTTCGCAAGTTTGGGTTTTGGTTCCGTGCGTGCACTTTCAAATTATAGGGTCCTACGTTTTTCTTTCTCCTCTTTTGTCGCTAAAGGCGGTCTCTGGGTTACTTTCTGAATGGCCAAGGTGAGAATTATTTTGATCCCAAATTCAAGAGGAATATTTTCCAACTATGCTGACACGTAGTATTGTTTCAATGACAGAAAGGCTAACTAAATTATGTGCATGCATTATTTCGTGAGATGGTACTATCTGACCGCTACTGATAAGGCTACAAAATCATCAACGCCTTCAGTTAAGAAAGAGTGCTCTTTACCAACCAGTTTAGGCAAAGAGAAATTCCGTTCAGGTTGTTGTCTTTGAGCATTGAACAACTCCTGGAAGACCTGCCATTCGTTGGAAGAGTTTGTCTGTTTCTGTTCTATTTACGATTCTTCGTAAAATCTAAGCTATTTTCAAAACAAATATGCTTTGGCCTGAATATGCTTTGGCCTTTTAAGAAGACGATGACAGATACCTGAGCAGATCTTAGGTGAAAGGATACCATATGTACGCTTATTTTCATGCCTATACAGCTTTGCGCTCGCGCGTCATGAATGAGGGCGTGCACTATTATTTGGGAAACGACATTTCTATGCTTGTGTCTGCGTTTTAGGAATTTGTGCAAACTGTGTGCCATTACTGTGTGCTCAGTGGGGCAGATTGCGTAAAACGTAGTAATGAAATGACTGGCTTAGGACAGAGGCGTAATTGTATTTTCCTACACAGGAGGCCGAGCAGCACCTTTCAAAATACTTCGTCGTTCCATCCAAAGTTAAATTTTCATGCCCCCCTTCATACTGGCACATATTTTAGGTGCATTGTGTTAAGCCATTAAGCCATTACTTTGCGAGAGGGCAGTTATTATGGTGACATAAGAATATTACCAAGCATCAAAAGTGATTTCATCTGGGCGAGTTGGTACACATCAATGCGGAACACAAGACGGGAACACGAAAGGGGGACCACGAGCGCAGACTCTCAACTGTTTATTAATAAAACAAAAAACACTTAAATTCCTCATCGTCAGAGAAGCAGCTGTTGTTGCAGCTTAACAAATAGACAATAAACTTGCCAAAATGCGCGATTAGCTTATATTACGCTTAGCCGTCTATTCCATGAATTATGCGAAAGACATTTCAAAAATTATTTTCAATGTTTTGTCCTCAAATCGACGAAGAAGAACGTGTGCGAAAATTTTCAGATTTCTTGTGACTGTATTAATGAAGATACAGGTTTGTGCCAAATAGAGCACGCCATGCAGATGGGCAAGCAGTATTGTTGCAATGGTTGAAAAACAATATCTCGCTGGTTGTGCTCTTCTGAGCGTGATGCGTGGAATAAAGTAAAACAATTGTTTCCTCTATTCAGGCATAATTGAAGATTTCACTTGGTACATCTGAAAGCTGATATTCACGTGCAAGATGGCCGCCTACACGTTTCCCTGGTAAAGAGGTGCCGACACCTATATTCTCCTGTCCGAATTATCAAGCAATGACTTCTGGTTGGGAGCGACAGTTTCTGAGGAAATCCAAAAAGCTAAATAGCTACTTGAATTGGTAGCGCCTCACATAATTTTAGGGGCGAAGTTCCTTAAAGCGGCACCCGTTCGTCCCCGTCGTAGTGCGTAACCAGTCTTAATGCTAGTACCAGATCTTGACCTCCAAGGTGGTGCCGGTGGGAGATTTCTCCTGTGCGTTGTTGAACAATAAAAAATTCGCAGCGTGCGCGTTAACTAAAACCCGAATTCTACTGTCTCTCATTCCCCATTAGCAGCCATTGGCATGTTCCAGTAGGAAACGTTAGTAGAAGTAGAAGTGTAAGTGTTAGCTAAAAGCCGACTTCTTCTGTCTCTCATTCCCATTAGCAGCCATTGTTTACCTCCAAGGTAGTGCCCGGTGAGATTTCTCCTGTGCGTGATTAAACAATAAAAATTTTGTTCAAAACGCCGTTGATTGATGAAATAAACCAACGAAAGACGCCAGATGTTTTCTAAAAGCAACACGAAAAGACGCCAGATGTTTCTAAAGCAAAACGAAAAGACACCAGCTGCTTAACGAAAGACGCCAGATGTTTTCTAAAGCAATGGTTTTCTAAACAATGAAAATTCACAGCGTACATGTAAAATTAAAGTGAGCTGCAAGTCGTCATAACTCTCATCGAACCTTTAGTATAAACGCGCCCGATCTCACGTCGGTGATGATGTACTGGGCAGAATTCACGAAAGATTCACGGTTTATCGATGAACCTCCGCAGCTTCGCCCACTCATCATCATTCACTCCGTGGATATGCTGTGATTTTTTTTTTCATATACCCACGCTCATAATGTAACAAAACATTACCAGGTACTGTTTCTGGCACATCACCTTTCGTGGAGCATCTCAAAAGTTACTACCACAGCCTAAATCCTGCACAACAGAGCTGTGCTGCATGATCTGAGAGGCTGTGCTTTGTTTGTGTTTGTATTGTGTTGCACAACAAGATGGTAGCATATTGCGCATTTCGTCATTGAAGTGTATACTGTGCCAAATATACCCCTTACCGATTTCCGGCTGTATACCGTAGTGGGAAAAGGAATTAAGGAAAGTCATAGCGAACATGGATTTTTAAGGCCACGAGATATTTCCAAATACCTTTTTCACGTTTCTGCAGCGAAAAGAAAGGTTGTGAGAGAAAAAAATTAGAAATCGCTGTTGTTCGCATGGCAAACTTCCATGTGCACTGTGGAATCTATTTCACGTCTGTTTTTCATGCTGCTCCAGGGATGGCAGCAATTTTGTTATAGTATTATATTAGGTGCCCGTAACTATGGAAATTACTCTGGCAGTGTCACATTCTCAAGTGGGTGTATTGTTCCCACCATAAAATGTGTTAATCGATATGTTCCAAATATGGTACGCCATGCAATAGAGGGTTAACTGCCAAACTTTTAAATACGTCATGGAACTTCATTGGGCGTTACGATGTACAGCACATAAAGGCGAATCCGTTGTCCGATAACGTATGGAGACCTGGCAATAACACAGCTCGCGTGTTTCTTTAAGTAAATGCCTTTACAATTTCTTTGTTCATTATTGTTGGTTAGTCTGCAGAATACGTGCGTCCGTTGAAGATGAGGTGCTCCCGCAAGAAGTACACTGGTCGACCAATTGTATGCGCGATGAACTACGAAGGGCCAACTCGTGCTTCTTCAATGTGGTGTTCAGTCAGCGCCCATTTCAGTCAACGTGTAACCTGGCACATCTTCGTGGAACTTGGTAGACACAACGGTTCTGAAAGACCGGTAACAATTGCCTTGTGATTAATCTGGCACCCGTCTCCATTGCATTCAAGAATGTTCCGCTTTTCTTTGAAATCAAGGCGAAGCTGCGAAAGATATCTGCGAAAGATATCGGCAATTCGTTATGCAGTCATACGCAGTGGTAGGCATTACACACCTAAAATAAATCAAGATTGATAGTGTAAATTCTTTATTTTCGGTCAATGATTCTTGCGTCCATGGTAGGCATGTTATCCTTAATTAATAGGAAATAATTATGTCACTGCGGTCGTATGTCTGATGTGTGAGGTCCACGTGTGTTTGTGTACGATATTCAAAGAAACCTTTTCTGTTCCCTCCTTCAGAACGGAACAGGATGCATAAATGTTTTATCAAACTCGTGTCATACACGGCAATTGCCCTTTCGTTCATTTAGGGGCGTAGTGTAATTGATCACGCATCTGCAGCCGGACGCGCAGCCATGGTCCCTTCCTGTATTGAAGTCTCGGCGGCACTGGAAATTGAGATTGCATTAATGAAGGCGTACATAAAATACTCAACAAGTGCAACTTAGAGATCAATTGATAACGTCACCTCGTTCCTAGGTGATCTGAAATAATAAAGATCTTCTATGCTAGGAGACAGCTCTTCTGTGAAGCCAAGATACACGGAGCGCTTAGAGACTACGACATCACGTCCATGTAACGCTGTATGCGTTTATAGTACATAGTAAGGCGTAGCAAACATTTCACTCATATTTGCATTATATTTGCACATATGCTAATAGAGAAATACGATGAGAAGGGTGCCGGCAATGATGGTTTCCTTGTTTAGGAAAATAAAGGCCTGCAGTGCTTGCCGTTTCGGTTATTTCGCCTTCGTTTCTTTTAGCCTTCGTATATATGATTTATGTTTTGGGCAACACTGTGAAACAAAGCAGCCTTTGTTAAGAATATGTTCTCTCTTAATCAGCTCGCGAGGTAATGAGATGAGAATTGAGTAAAGCTCTGCATTGTGTTCATTTGTAGTTTTATTGGCCCTGAATAAGTTCTCATGAAGGCTTTAGTACAACTAAACTTTACTCAATACTTTAGGTGCCAATGGAATTCGCACCGCTGCTGAACCAATTGAGCCCACTTTGAATGTAATTTATTGCCTATGCAGCATTGAATCTATTTCTGTAATACGCCGCGGTCGTCTTGGACAAGTGCAATGCTATCAAAGGGCTAACAGGAAATGTACTCCCAAAAAATTATTTCATTGCTGCTTTGCGCGCTCTTCGCCTTCATAACAACATTGTAGAAGCATCTTGGTACAGTGGAATCATCCGTATCAGAAAAAATATACTTAAGATAAAATATAGACTCCCTCGCTGAAGAAAACCAATTTAAACACATCTTTCTTCCGAGATGTACACCTCTGAAGAATAAGTGAGCCTATTTTTAGGCCTTTTTCGGCCAGCTAGTAATCCACAGCTGCTCATGCAGTCCTAGTTTTTATTGTAGATACACCGGCCTACATGTCTCACACACTAAACATTGGAACCAACGGTTGCGTTAATTGGGGGCGAGTTAGAAAATGCAGTCGTGCCTCTGCGGCATGAGTTACGTTGTAGTCCGGCTCTTGCTTCAATTGTATGTGCGTTGCTTTCGCATCTGAAGGTATTTTGATGCTTAGCCACTCCAAAAAACTCATACGCTTACCTGTGTTTATTCTCGTCGAAAGTGTGCCCCCTTTTCACTTAGCCCTCCAATAAGCTAAGGAAAAGGCACACCAGGCCCTAAAACTGTTACTGGCAGACTTTTTATTGTTAAAAAATATGTATGAGTATTTATGGGCGTTACGTTACTATGTTAATTAGCCGAAGGTGACACATCTCGTAGTGAAGCGTAGGGAAGCGTAAAATTTAAAAGATGTTGTTGAGAGAACAAAGTAAAGGAAAAATGAGTGGAGCGGTACCGGTCACCAATTTCGGAAACTTTTGCCGTGTAAGTATATCGATACGTCATGAGGTGCCTGGCTAGCCCAAAGGCAGCCAGCGTCAACATATACCAGAAGCGGAGAGATTCGGGCCGGTACTCAAGCTAGAAGTTTATTAATGCGATAGCGTTAAAGAACTTGTTCCATAATACTCATGTTTCATGTTGGCGTCTGCGCCGTTGGTTGGGAGCGTAAAGTCGGCGTTGTCCGCGAAGGAAAGTTCGAGATAGGTCCAAATAAATGAATATTAAAAAATCTTGGGTCTGAGTGAAAATCGAAACCATGGGTATTCTGCGTGGCAGGCAGATGTTTTACCACGGAGCCACGCCAGTTCTTGGAACTGCTCCTCAAAAAAAATTCTGTAAGAATGTGATGTAGTGGGAGGAGTCACCTTAATGCTGGTGATATTGAGGGACACATTCGTGGAACCGAGTCAGGCGTCAAAACATGTGAATTGCGCAGCGACTGGGTGGTTTAAGGCTGCCCATCCATTACAAAGTGTGCAGATGCGCGTGGTACCTTACGTACGCGTACTGGGTATTTCGCCGATTTGCAAAAGGATGAATTATGGAGTAGGGGCACTCCACAACTGTACTTGGAGTAGGCATTTTATGATAGTTTGAAACGGCCACTGTTACGTGCACAAACGTTCGTTTCCTGGCGCTACGGTTGAAGGCGAGAAGCACGATGCTCGATTAGGCCAGCGCGTTTTACTCTTGAAGGCGAAGCTCAAGCGTTCTCCAAGTTTTTCATTCATCGTTTATGTGCGTTACTTGCTCATGTCCTTCTTTAAGGTCCACCCGTATCGATCTGTGCACGCGACGCCAACATATAAAGCGTTGCTGCGGTCTCCTGTTCCAACATGCGACCGCGTGGCTTGAGTTACGAATTATCAAAGTGAGTAGCACCAACAAGGTTTCTCATGCTGATTCTCGTCACGCGTGTACGCTTTGGGCACGATTTATCGCTTCCTTTTTGAGGGACGACCTTTTTATATACCCCTTATGGCGCAACATTATTCTAAGTTTTCGCCTCAGCGCAGCGGAGACAACAATGCACAGTCCATGACATGGCGCCTCGCCGCTTTACTACCCGAGACCTATAAAGGGTAGCATGGAAAGTGCTGTTGATCGTTACTGCCGCAGCACCCATGGTATAGCGCGTCACACATATCACGATGTTTTTCTACTCAAGCAAGTGAACGAAAAATGACACAGAATCACGCTATGATTGCGCTCGCATAAGAGGGAGCGTAGGGGGCTGCACTGTGTTTTTTGCCACGTCTTATTTCGCTGAGCGATACATTATTACACATTAGGTCTGAAGCCTTTCATGAATACACTAAACGGTTCACAATTCTGATGATAATGTTTTTTTTTTCACTAAAACCTCACTCCATACTTGTGTAGGTAAATACTACAAATGAACTCGATAGCTGTACTAGCATTCAAGAGTTGACTAAGCTAATTTGCAGTTCCTTAGAAAATTGATCAAATTACATGCTGCCTAAATGACTATTGAACAAATAATTTACTGAGGCATGATTTCATCATTTTTATTCTGCTCAAATGTACGTACACTCCATGTACATATATAAAGGTGAACAATTGTTTTTTAATTAACTTGATAGAAATTCTCTATCACTATGTTAATTGCATTCATCGTGAAAGATGCTGCGCGTAGCAAACGCTTTGGCATTTTTCATTGTTTGTTAATATATTGCAGTTTATGTTACTTTTATACATTAGCCTGTATTAATGTTCAACGCATTTTAAAGGGACACTAAAGAGCAAAGTGATTTTTCTCGTATTAGTAAACTACTCTTTCACGATACCAAAAACACCACGCTTGATGCGAGAAGACGCTTAGTAAGCGAGAAACCGCACAAAAAGAAAATGTGGGCGGCGACGCCACCTTGAAGTTTCCGCACAATTCGCCGTGACGTCACATGTTGTGACGGCGCCTACTGGGGCCTACGTAGTTCCTAAACGGTAAAAGTGAAGTACACTGTCCTCTGAGGGGGCATAGAGTTAACATACCAAGTTTGAGGAAATTTTGTTGAGCGAATGGCGCCAAAATATGATAAGTGCACTTTAAAATCCGTGACGTCACACGTGAGGATTCTGGCGCCAAATTTAAAAATGAAACGTTGAACTTCATTTGCTCCTTTATTAACACACCTATAATGGTGAAATTAACGACATTTTAGTTCTAAAAGTACAATTTGTCAATATAAACCAATTCTTTGTTCCTCTTTATTGTCCCTTTAAATAAATCAGATTCCTCACAGGAACTTTGCGTGAACACAGTGCCATTTGCTACCTAAATACAAAGCTTCAAAAAATCGGCGAAAGTTTCAAAACACAACCTTATGTGCTGGTGTTCCTCTATATAAACGATCTCACTAAAGCTGTACACTCAGTTACTGTGTGAAATTTAAGAGCCGAAGAATATAGCAGATTTCATACATATATGAATAAAGCAATGTCTATTTCATATAGCTTACCTCTGCGTTGCATTTACCAGAATTGGTATTTTTGCTGGAAGAAAAGGAGAGTCATAAATCAGATAACTATGTTTTGGTATAATCTTCTGCACTATCATGCAAGATAATAGGCCTTATGTTAAGGTGACCTGCAAGACCTGCATAACGCAGAAATGCTTTCATATAATACCCCATGGAAGCATTTTAATAAAGTTTTTGGCTTTAGAAAGAAAAAAATTCAATTACTGCAGGAAGCACATTTCTTAGTCAAAACATCCATTTTTTTAATTGGCAGTAGTTGATGAGTTTAATCCAGCAAAAGCAAAAGGTGTAGAATGCTTCGATCTACAGAGATGTCAGACAGTTAGTTCTGTAAATTCATTCTATAACAATTTATAGTGGACCACCGTGGCATATATGTTTACAACTTACGTAAAATTGATGAAGTGTTTACATGGGGTTCGGGGACATCTTATTCATAAGTCAGCAGTATATTTCGAAGCTGTGTACAACACATCAATATCGTTTATGGGCATCATTTATTGTTAGGTACAGTGTACTAATTGTCACTTCAACCGCTTTCTAATGTCCAAATTTTAAACAAATTTTACACATTATTGAAAGCCTAGTAAAGAATCAGTTTCACTATGAGCTTCCGACTTTTTGAAATGAACAAAATGTATCACATTGGGCGCAGTAGATTCTAAAAAAAACAATTTCCGCAAAGATTTCTTCTTCAGCCCATTAATATTAGTTAACGTGATAAATGTGCTGTCTTTTGTACTACAGATACTTCAGTATTTACGCAAATATAAAAATACAGATCAAGAATATATTTTCCTTTTATTTTTTGTTTTAATTCAAGTCTGTGTAATTTCAGGTAGTAGTGCTTTCATTCTGATTTTTTCAACTACAGTAATGAATAAACCGATGGCTAAAAACGACCTATAATTACTACACTGCATCACGCGACGTAAAGAACAGTCCCATACAATTGTAGCTGAATAAAACTCCGTGCTTCACGCCAAAACGAAGTCACTCGCCTCACATTATAAAGTAAACATGTAATTGCTCTCGACGTTGTCTGCGGCATCTAATAATTACGGTGATCTATTTCGTGAGCACTTTAATTTAACTTGGAAATGCATGTATTCCTTTTTGCACTCCTTCAAACATTTCGTATCTGACATGAACGGGTCATCTCATTCAATAAACATGTGATACACCTTGGTAGGCACGCATAACGATTCAACTGTGGTCCAGATATAGAAGGACTTTCGCCTACGCTGAAAATTATTATTTGAAATGAGCGGTAAATATTCAGTTATTTCCTGCTCACGGTACCCTAAGAAAGCTGCAGTAGAATTAACCTTGTGACTTGCCCAACCTCTTTCATGTTGTCGCGACATTATTCAAGATCTATGAGCTCGGACATTCGGCATTGCAGATCCGCAAATATTAGGGCAAATTGATTATTAAATTCAGCAGACACAGTGCCGTTTCCAGCAACTTTATAAAAGTAATAAAAGCATCGTCCTACTGGGCTAAATAGCTACGATATAAGGGTCTAGATAATTGCCTAATATACCGCTCATATTTCTTAAAGGAATAACTAATGTAAAATCTTGTTCAATAACTATGCTCAAGACACCAATGCCAAGGTTGGGGAAGGATTGCTTAACAACTGCTGATCACCAGCATCGCAATGCCCGCAATAATAGAAATGCGCAATAATATTTGCTCGACGTTTTAACAAAAATGCTTTCAAGAGTGTATGTGCTCTCGGCGTGTTGAAGCAAAAAGATTATTAGTGTGTATCAAGGACACCAAACATGATGATATAAAGAAATGGAACTTGATGGATACGGGAAAAGATGCTTTGTTATAGCCTTATTATTTCTGTTTCTCAAAGACCTGTTTTTTTTTCAGTTTTTGCAAGAGCTGACATACCAATGCATATGTTAGGCCATGAGTTCACCTAAGCATGCGAAGCTACTATATTGCCACGTACACTCCTTTTTGTATTTTTTGTAACCGATTCGTTGCACGTATAACCACTTCCTTTCCCAAACCGCGCCCGAATGTCTGGGGACCTTCCAGATTATTTTAGAATCGTCTGATAGGCTTCAGCGGAGAAACGCGAACAGTTAAGTTTATTCTGTAACTAGCGCGGCCACCAGCGATAAGACTCGAATGTTCAATGCCGCATGCATAAATTCCGACGCGCGTAACCGCACAGATTACTCGACTGCCGACGCTGTTCTCGCCGCCATCAGTGTACAGCTTGAATAGCTTGTGCTTGACCTTTCATTTTCAGGGCACAGGTTCGCCCAAATAAAGATGTTCGTCTTGGCACACCGACTGCCGGCTTTTTCAGCGTCATGGTAACGTGACAATACTCGGAACTGAGTGTGATCTCGGATCTGTATTCACTGTACATATTCTTATCTTTATACGTAACGACGCTTATGCTAGCCATGTTCTTTGAAATTTTCAAGCAATGTGAAAAAATGAATGTGAGAAAAAAGCCAGAGCTCTTATCTGCGTCTTCGTTATTTGTTGTGGTATCTAACACTAAATAGATTTATTCGGTTTCATTATAAAAGCATTGTCGGCCATGGCTAAATTGAGCGTTTCCAGCTTGCGGCCACACTTTTGATGAATAAAAGTTACATTATTTTTGGAATTTCGCTTCCTTTACGATTTATTTTCGCCTTTGTAAACCATTTGCTGCTGAGATACTAAGTTGTCCTACTTACATGCAATGCTGTCCTGCATAAACGATTGATTTTACCACACAGGCACGACAGTAAACAACACAGTGCACCATATATTTCTGTAATGCATCAGTAACGTATTGCCAGCCCCACATAACGAACAGATGTGTCCTACTCAAAAGGATACTGAACAAAATTGGAAAAAAAAATAACGAAACAGTGATATTCTACTCGCACGACGCGACTGTTCCTATAAAGTGAGTTTATTTCGCATATTGTTTAGCAGTTGGCTGTATTCTTGGAGGACTGTCAGTGCGTTACCGCTGCATGCCAGCGCAGCCGTGACGTCAATGTCACCGCGGCATGCAGGGTGCGCGTTTTTCTGTCCTGCCACTTTCCTTTCTCCACCTCTCCTTTACATCCCGCTCTTCCCTTTCCACAAAGGCGTTAAGACGTGCACCACTCTATAGGAGTTTCATCCCACTTGGGACCATTGTTCGCTGCCGGTGCCGTTCGTAGTAGATCTAGAAACCATAATGTGAGCTGAGCGGGTTGAGAGACACAGGTGACGGTTAGCATTGTTGGTGCGCCCGTTTTCTTTGGCGTAAATTGCACCTCTTTTAGTTCAGAGCGAGGCCGCTAGACGTGGCCGTTTGGGAAAAACGCATTAAATTCGTTATTTTCAGCTAGACCTTTCTGAACTGAAGTTTGTGTTTACCTATCAGGCACCAAGTCTTTCAATTTGGCTCAAAATCTCGGCTGCAAAACATTTTTCGGTATACTTTTAAAGGAGCCCTGCAAAACTTTTTCCGAGTAATCAAAGAACGGCTACATTAAAAGAGGTTATTTCCTTCCGAACCGACTACCGCAAAAATTTTTACAATCCGTCACGTACGAGCGGAGTTTCAGGAATTTGTCGTCCGCTTTAAGCGCTTTTTCTCTCTTTCCGTACTAGCGAGCGCGCTGAAAGCTACGCATATGGCGATGACAATGGGGCAAGAAGATGCACCCGTTCGTGAGCGCTCTATGACGTTGCGCACTTTCTTTTCTTCTTTTTTTCTTCGAACGCGCGGCTAACTTTCGGTGTGATCGCGAGCGCGCTCGCCGGCACGTGGCGGCATCCCTCGGCGCCAGCGGTAAACATGCAGATCACGATGCTCAAGACAGCCAATGGGCGGGGACTTTGGTATTTATGGCGTCATTCGTCGAGAGAAGAGTGAGCGATCTCTAGCGGCCTTTGAGAATTAATTGTCAATTTCAGGCCGCGCACTCTGACTCACGTGTTCTCAGGAGCCTCGAATACCGATCTGCAGGGTTTTCTGACCAGGCTTAAAAAGTGTTGCAGGGCCCCTTTAAGGCCTGTCGTGAGCTCGGTGTGGCGGAGGCATGAGGCAGACATGTTTACAGCATGGGTAGAGAAGACTGACGTTTACTCAAGAGTAAAAAAAAAACACACACACGAACGCCGCCGCGTGGCGGTGGCGTTCGTGTTTTGCATCCTTATCACGCTACTCAGAAAGGACGAAGCCTATCAACCTCAAAGTGAGGGGAACCGGTTCAAGGAAGAACGGACGGTACCCCGCGGTTACTCAGTTGATGACACCTCTCCTGCGAGGCGATGGCAACGGGCACTCTTAGTAGAAGTGAGCGTAACAATACACATTGTCGGGCCAGTTGGTGCATACATGAAAGACGTGGCGCAAGGTTACAAACGCTCTTCTCTGTGTTCTTTTCTGTCCTTTCATTTTTATTCTCGTTTGTAACCTTGAGCCACATTTTTCACATAGAAGTAAGCGGTTGATATTGCCTTGAAGCCCCCTCCTCCCCCGCCCCCTTATAATGAGATGAACGGAAGAAGGAAAGGCACACTTAAAGGGACCGTCTACCGCCCAGAAAAATAAATTGATTGTTGTAAAAATGAGAAGATTGTTTGTAACATCGGCGGTAACGAGCATGCTTTTGTTCGATAAGAAATAAATTATATTTTTAATTTAGACTGCAATACAGCAACGCCCTCGTATGAAAGATTACGCTTCGAATTTATGGTTTTCATTAGGGGTTATTATTTTGTACGTACACTTTCTATGTTACGAGAATACTGAATTGAATCATCGCTTGCGCGCGCCTTTACAGAAAGTAGACTTGCTTTCGCAGAACGTAAGCGATTCGTCTAGTACGTTTCACGTTCAAGGCTTCATCTGACAGATTCGCGACGTTCATGGCTACTCACGAGAATCCGCTTCATTGGGACTCTGGCCGCCGAAGCAACACGAAGTGCGCGCGCCGATTGCGACGACGTTGGCAACCCTAACCAGACTGTTTGAGCCTGGTTACCGTAGCCGTAAACGTGATAGCCTGGATAGGTGTCGCCAACTGGTGAAGCCGAGATGAACCAAGCAAGCATAATATTGTTATCGCAGAAACTTAGTGCATTTTGCTCCGCTGGTGTACATTTCTTGCAACGGCGTAATTCCGAATCAGTTGCCTTTTTAATATTATCCGTCAAAAACACGAGACAAAAACGAGCGTTTCTATAATTTCGTTGCGCGAAGCGTCAGAGCATGCCGATACCATCGTCGGGTAACCTTGTATTCCATGGTAAATGAAGAATGAAAACAGCTCTAAACACGGGACGAGAAGAGAACACATATACGGCGCATCGTTTACCATGCAGCACCAACCAGCGCAATCAAATATATTGTTAAAGTTGTATTCCACGGACCCCTTTTGGTATACTGAATTACCGTCAACGCTAAAGACCCCCAATCCGATTTTGCCGTCTCGAAATTGAATTTTATCTAAACTAAATACAGTTTGAATGTATTTACCTTATTTATTTATTGGTTTTCGCAAAGGTAAACATGTACGTTTACGTGCGTACGTGAATGTTTACGTATAGGGAGCTAAATAAAGCCTTGCTAAAACATGCGTTCCGGTAACACGGTAAACACAGTCCGGTATTCCGGTAGCATGGTAACGTTAAAACTATACGGACAAACTAAAAAAGTCAGTTTCGCCGCAAGGGCGAAGCAATGAATGCGATAGCAAGAAATTGGAATGTCACACGAAGAACGAGTAGCTCGATACTTGCAGCGCGCCGCTGAAGGACAAAGAAGGGAGCCCGAAAAGAACGCACAGGCATGCACAGGGCAAGCGTCAACTAAGAACTTTCGAAGTTACGTCTTTGTGCTTGAGCAACGCGCTGCAAGTGTCAACAATGGAGAATCAGATGCTCTTAGATATTTCTTTTTCTTTTAAACTACGGCTCGTGGATTGACCCCCTGCATTTCCTGCCACACGGGGCTGTCTGATGGAAGGTGTGCCCTGTGTTCTTTGTTTTTTTTTTCCCGTCAACATCACGAGTGGGTACAGAATAGGGCCACTTTGTCGTGCACGTCTCAAGGGTAGTTTTCAAACTGAAAGAAAATTAGGAGCGTTACGTGATAGAAAACACGCTCAAGCTCCTCCGAGATTTGCTTACCACCAGCGGTAAATGGTGTATATAAATAGCTCGCCGTTATTTTGCCGGCAAATGCATGGGGCGTGGTTGAGTTGTCTAATTCATCGGGCTGCGAAGCGAGGGGTCGATGTTTCGAATCCCCGGTCGGGTGCATCGGACTTTTTTCTTCTGCTTTATTTTTGTGCCTTTTTATATATATACAGACATATACACATTCGCGACATGACGGCGACAGCAAAATCAGCCCAGAGTGTCCATATGATTGCTATCGCAATAAAACTTCTATTACAAGGAAACACGTCACACGGTTTTCTTCAAATTTCTCTGAATAGCAGCAAAATATTTTTGAAGGTATCCGAGATTTTGCTGAAATAAATTGTTCTTGTGGAATGTGGTATGTTTCCTCAACTGATTTTGTAAGGCGAGAAGAATGCATTTTATTGTCCAAATCTCTAGTATCACTTGAAGCGCCGCCATTACTATCAAATTTCCAAATAAATTTGGCTGCTATGCGCTGATTGCCTAAAAAACAAGACCTCGAAGCTTCCTGAGAAATAAACTAAATAATAGTGTGAATTTACCTTTTGTTTTCACCTGTATTTGATGAAAAAATGTTCAAACCATCAGCTGGAGACCTGTGGAAACAGGGAGTGTAACAATGTTAGATACGACATATTACCATCACCGGCTGATTGTTATGTGCCACCTTTGCAATCATCTTATTTTTCGGATGCAAGTGCCTCGCAAAAGCTTTGTATGCTAAAAACGAAATGTGACTGCAAGTAGGACGCCTCGTGGAAAGAGACTGCACTGCAAAGAGATTGCCACAGATCTAGAAATTCGAGAAGACGTTACCTTGTCAGCAGCGCACGCGGGTAGACACTTTTCGCGGTTGAGTTACGAGAGGTGCATTGGGCAGAGGACTTTAGGTGGTAGTAGCGCGCTTATCTGAAGCCAGTATTGCCCTGCACCTGGAGGGATATCGAGAAATGCCTCGTACTAAATGACAGCGCTTTCTGTCATATATTGGGGCGTACCGCACAAGTCGCTAAGTTTTTTACGTGCACTAAGCATTGTCTTTTCTACAATCTAAACGCTTCATGCTGTATACTGTACCTTCATTCTGTATACGTCTTTACTGGACCGCGTAAGCGGTCCAGTAAGGACGGTTAGCCGATAAATACGAAATTTCTTTGTCAGATAGTAAAACAGACGGAGTACTGACACGCTTTTCTTTTAACAATGAAATGAAATGCGCTTCTATAATTTCCCTTGTCATTTGATTCTGGTTCTTAGCTAACACATCGCAATTCTCAAAGTTGGGACGACAACATCAATGCTTACAATGAATACCTAGATGGCCACTAACGGAACTGGTCACATTATTGTTGTGCTCGCGAAGTCTGTTTAAACGGCGCTTCGTGTGGTGTGGTGTGTGTTTCTTCGTTGTCGTCGTCTTTTACTGCGCTGTTTCCCGTTTCACCATTACAAGTACACTCGCGAGGAACCCACTGCGCTATAAATCGTCATAATTTTCGTGAAGTAGAAAAGCAGCCACTTTGCCATTTTTCGTCATTCTTCAGAGAACCGTGGTACCCGTTAACCACGTCTGTAACGTGGCTAGCGTTGCAGACGTTAGCGTTATTAGTGACTGTAACGTACGTGCAGTGCGCCTGCGCGTGCCACTCGGTTGTGTGCATATACCATTTGCAAATTTCCCTAGCGTCATTCCGTAACGTTTCGCTCAATGTGAAAAATTACGACACAGTCACCTTTCTGCGCATGCTTCGCATAACATCGATTTCCACGGGTGCATCTGCCGACTTTTAAAATGTCACTATCGCATTCATTCCCTAGCCCTTGCGGTGAAACTGTGACTTTTCAAGTATCGAAGAATCGCTTTGTGCATGTTTCTTTTTTCACAAATGTCTCCTGCCATATGCAATAAAGGCAGGACCCCTTGTGATGATGCTCACATTTCATTCCTGTTTTGTGCAAGAAGTGAATGTCAGATAAACAATGTTAGTGTCAAGCATCCGGCAACCTAATCCAAAGAAACGTTGTCGGAAAACAACGTCCGTCAGAACAGGTCGTCTACATTCGCAAAATGCGCTGAGCTTCCGCCTATAAGATGTATAGGCCATTGTTTTCTGCATAGCGAAAACAAAGTTTCAGGGCCGCCATCAGCCCACTCCGAACTCTTATTCTGCTTTGTTCGTTTCGGCATTTCTTCCTCTTATTTCGCGCTTGGTAGGCATCATTCGTTTCATGTTTCATTGCTGTTATTGATATTGTAATGCTTCGTGGACGCGCAAGGGCTCTTATTTCTACGAATCCGTATCGATTGCGCACACTAAACTGCGTGTTGCTATGCCTTTTAATGCATCTGCTGTTTGCCATTATATGACCTTCATGACGCACTGCTCTGTTTTCCTTCAAGGATCAATTGTTTGATGAAGCAAAAAGATGCTTTTCTCTAAGTTTTTGTATGCATTGTTTGGTGTTAGGAGCGGAGGTGGGGAAAGATAATGCAGTTTTAGGGTGACAGTGTTGTCTTTCAAGAAAAAGAAAACACTTCCTGATTCTGGCCTTAGCTATTCTGGCGATAAGAACGCCAAATTCAGGCCACAAGTGCAGCTTATACGGACCATGCTGTTTTCAAATCTAGCCTACCCTTATGATGCGACGAGTCGCAAAATACTGTACTATTTTTTTTAAATAGCCTTTAAAAATTGCCTCATGCTTCACAAGATATGTCGCTACAACATAGAAAATTGAGGATGAAACATGACTAAAACAATCAGTCAGTCAAATAAATATATTAAGGCCCTGAGGGGCCGATTATCCTCAAGGGGTTTTTGTTGTTCTTATATGCGAGTCTTCATGCCATGTCTTTCTTTTGCGCACAACGAACATTTTCGAGTATCACAGACGGAAAGTAGCCTAATATACTGAAACAACCATAATTCTATAATTACATTATAAGCTTGTTCTACATAGAGAACGGCCTTTTTTACCTCTATGTCAATACTAATTCATCGTGCTCATTGCTACACACGCGAGAGATCGTGAAATTTTGTGCACGAGTGGAAAAGCCATGGTCTTCCAGATATATAAATGTTGGACGACTGGGTACGCAGTTAAAAAAAGGTAGAGGTACTTATATTTTGCGGAGGTTGCAGTTTTCGCAATGCACCCTTTCTCAAATAACGTGGCTGATAGAGTGGTGATCAAAACAGAACACGGTGTATTTTCGAGTGATTTACAAACATGAAAATGCTGAGAGAACAAAGAGTCAATGAATTTGACTATCCTATTTTCCCAGCAGATGGCGGTATGAGCCTACGCTTTCTGTCCGTGAAACATGACGTCACCAAAGATAGCTTATCCTGCTGCGCCTATTTGCGTCAAGCCTCAGTGGCTGCATTTGTCCAAATACGTAGAGAAATTCGCTACCTATAGGCATAAGCTTCACAAAGCAAAAAGAAAGCTTGAACAACCTCGTCTGCATACAAACAAAAGAAAGAGTTACTGTTCTGTGCATTGGGCACAGCTACGTATGCACCCAGCATGTTTAAGATTACCATATAAAGCTGCTGAACTGATAGAAATTTTACTCACGTGAGCACGAGGGCAACTATAAATGTAATGATGCTCATAACTTTCACTGAAGTTTTCATGCTTTACCCTAAAGTAAAGCTCTGCACTCTCTAACGGCAGCTGCTGATAAACTGCTGTCTGCATAGAATACACCGGGACCAACTTGCTCTTCGGCTAGACAAGTGTCTCTAAGCGCTGGATTCCCTTAGTTGGTAAATATCATTTGTTAAACGGCAACAGATATACAACGTGTCGCCCTGAAAAGCGATTCTGTACTATGGGGCTTGTTGTTACACTCTTGAATAATACATGAGCCGAAGGAAAATGCACTCCCGCTGAGAGTATATCAAGATACATTTCTTGAGCTGTACCTTGCGTTTTTCTGGGACTGTTTACTATCGCTCGTCTTCAGATGCATTACGTTCACTCTGACAAGCATGGCCAGAATTCAAAATGTACTTAATAAGTAAAATTGGAACACGCACTTTATCGCCCCGCCACGGTGGTCTAGTGGTTATGGAGCTCGAATTCTGACCCGCAGGTCGCGGGATCGAATCCCGGCCGCGGCGGCTGCATTTTCGATGGAGGCGAAAATGTTTGAGGCCCGTGTACTTAGATTTAGGTGCACGTTAAATTACTCCAGGCAGTCGAAATTTCCGGAGCCCTCCACTACAGCGTCTCTGATAACCATATCGTGGTTTTGGGACGTTAAACTCCACATAATATTATTATTTAACACGCACTTTATTAAAACAACTCAACAATTTTGTACTTATTATGCAACTGAGCTGCTTCTTAGGATGAAGTGGCATTAAAAGACGAGTAACCATTGCTATAGTGAACATTCCTGGTAACGAACATTTAGAGGGGCCCTGCAACACTTTTACAATATGGCAGGAAAACATTGCTTTTTGGGACATATGAGTGAAATATTTTTACAGCGAAACATTGCTTCGCTGCCTGCGACTGCGAGCATACAGTTCCTGTCAAAGAGAGCCGAAACTCCCTTTATGTATCCTTCACAGTGTCGTAGCAAGCAGGCAGCAAGGGCGCCCAAATACGCATCAAGTGGGTGCGACAGGTGTTTGCGGAACGGCTTGCCTGCAGGCGATTTTGGAGGTTACGTGCCGCCTTGCGTAGCTGCCGCCACTCCCCATCGTGTGCCGCCATGTGCCGACATTTCGCAGAGTGGCTGGAAAAATGTTACAACACGCTAAAGGTGCGCGGTATGCTGTTGGAATTTGGTGGCGGCAGCCCTATTCCTTCTACAACGTCCGACGCACTGCTTTTGTGCGATAAGAAGGGAAGGTTCCTTTCGGCGGAGTTGAAAATGTGTTCTGTGTTTCTTCGAATAAATATCGGAAATGGTACCGACATGTCTATAATAATAAAGGAACTGTGCGGTAGACTGCTTGTGTTTGTGGAATAGCTTAAATGCCGATTGAGTGATTTCACTGTGGCATTGGCGCTGAGGCTGGCTTCACATTGCTCAAATAAATACTTAGACTGTTCATAGAACAACACAACGAAACAAATACGTACAGACATTCCCTGTAGCTCGTCTAGTTGATGTGTGTAATCGAGTACATCAACGACAGTTGAGCGACTCATTTTTACCTAGTGAAAACGTATAGGGAGGATGGAAAGAAGTGCGAACAGCGCGGTGGGCTGTTTTCATTACACTCTGACCTTGGTCGTAATAAAAAGATGCTGGAAGGTTCTTGATTTTGTCATGAATGACTTTAGTCGCTTTTTATTACCACGCAGCCTACAACCGTTTGAGAATAAGTGCCAAACAGAAAAGAATGTAGATTCCGCGTGCTCGCGTTTCTTTCTATCCCCACTGTACGTCAGTCGCCGAACAAGCCGGCAGCGCGGCATGCTGCCGCTACGGCCCAACGTTCTTCGATCGTTTGGTTGTCTTGTTATCAGTCATTCGCCAAAGAAAAACGCACAAGGCCCCTTATGCCCACATCTAAAACGGCGGGAAGGCGAAAGCCACCTTCTTTTTTTTTTCTAAGTCGATGTGTTGTTCCCGCCCCGCCACCCTCCAAAACATTTCTTCACCTAACGTGGATTTTGACTGCCTCAAGCATCGGCGGCTCCTCACCTGGTCTTGCACTGTATCCATGATCGGTCCTCCATTCACCAAGCTACGATGTCCTGTGATGACGTCGTCATGTGACCACGTCACTGTGACGTTATGATGGCCGCGTAATGACGTCGCAAATTCCGGCTATCAGTGACGTCATGATAACGTCATCACATGATGATTTTTTAATCGCTCGCGTTGACGCCGCCGACGCGAGATGCCGGTCAATTTCCGCATTTTATTAGGCATCTAAGGCTTTCGCCTTTATAACCCATTTGCATAGGTAACAGCGCTTCCTTCAGGTGAGACGGGACATGTATGTGGACGGCGGATCTGAGGATCCCGGCCACGGCGGTTGCATAACAATGGAGGCGAAATGCTAAAGACCCGTTGCTGTGCGATGTCAATGCACCTTAAAGAACACTGGTTAAGCACTGGTTAAAGTTGGTTATCACTTTCTTCGCGTGTCAACGTGTATGTTCGCGGTTACTGTGTTGATTGAGAATCTGTATCACCTGTGGCACATACCCGCATAACATGAACTCTGGTATTCGGGTATGTGCCACACGTGACTGAGAGAAAGGGTTTCTTGACGTACGCGACAGGTATTTTGCGTTATTCATGTCATGACCAGTGAATCGTGTTGTTCATGCATTGGTCCTCTGCTAAGCGAATTTTGGTATATTACAACCTATGGAGACGACCAGGAGAGCGGATAGATAGATAGATAGATAGATAGATAGATAGATAGATAGATAGATAGATAGATAGATAGATAGATAGATAGATAGATAGATAGATAGATAGATAGATAGATAGATAGATAGATAGATAGATAGATAGATAGATAGATAGATAGATAGATAGATAGATAGATACCGCCAAAGTGTCTGAGGTTCGCTAAGAAATGCTTCGCATTTAACAAACTAGAATCAATACAAAGAAAAGCTGGGAGGTTCATTCATAAGAAATGTAAACACACAGACTCGCCACCGCATCTTTTAACGCAACCCGGTTTGCGAAAGCTATCCCCAAGATCAAAACACGCTCGCTTAAAATTTTTATTGCAGTTACTGAAAAATAACTTTTGAAGGGACATTTCTAACTACATTTGGTTTTCCCAGGCTCTACCGACACGTAATAAGCATGCGCACACATTGACTGAATATGCATGTAAAAATGACACGTTTAAGTATTCTTTTTTTCCGCTCGCAATATCAGAATGGAATCAACTGGACGCTGCTATCACCAACGTCGAATCACTATTGGAATTTATGCCAGAAATAGAAAGAAATGTGTTTGCGTAAGAGCATCTATGCATGCAATGTCACCAGCATAAATTTCTTCCATCCATCTTCTACAAACTTCCCCATTGACAACAACTTGTTCCTTTGCTATGGAACAAGGTGCAAGTTTGACTGAAGTTTATTCTTATTTACCCTAGCTTTATTACCAGCCCCTAGCGACACCTTCACTATTGTTATTCTCTTTCACCACTTCTGTCGAAGCCTCATGTTCCTTCTTCTTGTTCCTTCTTTCTTTATCATTTTCCTTGAACCTAGCATGTATTACACGTTTTTGTATAAATCACACTGAATATGCCGTTCTTTAAACAACATTTTGCTTGCCTTACTCTATACTGTGTATATCGTGTTTGTTGTTTTTCTTTTTCTTTGATTTTGTTTTTTCTCTGTAAACCATATATGGTGTAATTACGCTACAAATGCGAGTTTTTTTTCCTCTTTTTCCCAATTTTTTATTGCTTGTACTGAAAATCATTGTACTGCCCAACTGCCACGCTCTCGAATGAGAGTAGCAGTATTGTAAATAAATAAATAAAAATAAAGCGTAAAGCGTACCAGAAGATTAGAATTCTACCAGGCATCAAATCATCTGAGTTGCGTAACGTACGCTTTCTTAAAAGCTTCCAACTCATTTCAAAGGGTTCAGTAATCGTTCTTAACAATCCTCATCGTCATGCACTACAGCAGCAACAAAGTGTACAGCTACGTAGGCGCGCATATTGCTTTAGGAGCGAGTAATGTGTGCTTCGCTACGTCGATAGATGGGATAATTTATTTGGTAGTGGGCACCTCACAACTATACTTGCAGCGCCCTAAAAGAGTTTACGAAGCGTTTGAAGGCCACGCCGCTTGTTTACGTTGTGAACGTGCTTCGTGTTCTTTGGAAAGGCGGGGTTTTTGCATTCGCTCTATTACAAGTGACCTGCAAATCTATTAGTTTTTAGGACGATAATCATGCATTCGGTGCGTAAGATTTGCAGTCGGAAACCAGACGCCAGTGCTCTTTCTATGACAACGTTTTCTTTGTAGAAGTACTACTGAAGAAACTTTACCGGAATTGCAACTAACGCTACTACGATAACAAAATAACATGGTTGATCCCTCCGTCATATGAATGGGTATAACACGAATGTGAACCAGGTTTTCGCTAGAGTTGTTGATTGTCTGATGTATGAGAGCTTGCACAATGTCTATCGCTGTTTGGCAACTATAGCACTGTATGATGTGGATACACCTTTGTTGGCGACTAGTGGTACATCTCCATCCCGAAGACTTACGCCAAGGATCATGATTTAATTGTTGTGGCAGCTGAAGTAGATAACATACAGCTGACAACAGCATGTGCTGAATGCCGCGCAAGGATTTCTTTAACAAGCACATCACACCGGTACTCGATATGCACTCATTCAAAGCATCGTCATTTCAGGAGAGATAAGCCATGGCATGCGCTCCCCAGTATTAGGGAAACCTACGCCTGTGCTCACGCATATACCACGCGGCGTTTCAGGAACGCGAGAGGCAGAATTCATAGCTTGAACTGTGAACGTGAAGGCAATCCGCTTCCCGCTGTTGCTTGTCTCGCTGCACCGAAAGCCGAAACTACCGAAATGCTCACTGCCAGCGCTCGTTAGTTTCAAGACACAGAACTTCACCAATTCCAGACGGCAACACCCCCGCCAACAAAATTTGCTGTGAAAGTCAGAAGGTGTCAGAGATAAAAGGCGAGTATGTGAAGCCTCATGGATGCGCGTCGGTAGCGCAGTGGACAGAGCGCCCGGCACCTATCGACGCCAACCGAAACGTAATCACATAAAATTACAGAAACTTCTTCTTGTGGTTTTCCTTTGTGATCTGTATATCACTGACTATTCCGTGACAGAAATACGTCAGTGAAGCCTTGGTAGACGCCAGCATAAAAAACTTTCGCGTCAGAACTTGGAAGACGCTTGAGCTTCACCTTGAACAGTAGAACACGACAGCGTAATTGGTCCCATTCGCATCGCCTTCTCGATCACTAGCCTCGCTTCGCTTCTCGGTGGACACCGTGCCGCAAGGAAAGCAGTGTCTGTGCGCGTAACAATGGCCGTTTCAAACTACTGTAAAATGCCGAAAACAAGTACAGTTGCGAAGGGCCGACTACACCATAAATATTCATTTTTTGAATTGGCGATGTGCCCACTACGCAGTCGTGAAGCAACACGCACACCTTTACAGCTGTGAACTTTTTTTGATGTTTTTGCTGATAATGATTAATTAGGCCTGAGCGCTTTGTAATGGGTGGGCCTTTAAGCCACGTACTCGTCGCGCAAATTGACATCTTTTGATGTCTGGTGCAATTCTACGCTTCTACCACGCATTATTACATGCGCTACTGATGCTACTCGCTCTACGTGACCTTATAATAGGGTATATATTGTTCCAAAACAATTTCAAGCACTGACTTGGCTCTGCGGTAGAACACCTGCTTGCCACGCAGATGCCCTGTGTTCAATTCTCACTCAAAGCGAAGGTCTTCATTATTTATTTATATGCATCTATTTCGAATTTTCGCTCACGGTCAACGATGATTTTCCGCCCACAAGCAACGACGCCGACGCCGACGCCGACACCGGAATTTCTGCGGAACGATCTCTAACGCTCTCCCGTTAAAATTTGCATCGACCCGACTGCGAAAGTGTTACCAGTTTCCTTCGTACCCGATACATATGACCAGGTATGAGAAATTTCTTTTTTTATGAACCTTCTCCCACGTGAAAGACTCCCGCAGAACCGATTTCCCACAACGCCATAACACGGAAGTTGTTTAAATTGATGGTCGCGTCGCTGTCGGACGAAAGGCGTATGTCGACTATTAAGCGGGATGACGCACTGTGTGCGTCCCCAAGCCATGTAGTTCCTTGAAGACTTTTGGTCTTCATTACACGCTTTTGGTTTTCATTACGCGTTTAGTACCAGCCCTGACAGTTCTTGTACAAGTTTCGAAGCGGTAGAGCATCTGCCCCTTCGCCTAATCTATTTACCGCAAAACGGTTCCATTTTCACTTCATGTTTAGACCAATATCTGCTCACGAGCCGTGGCTGCCAGTTTTCACATAGAACACTCAGATGAGACGAGACTTTGGTGCTAATTAAAAATATTGACTGTATACATGAGAGATTAATTTCCGTGCATACGCTGCCATTGGCAAAGTAAAGCTCATCTGCTGTAACTCAAGGTTGATATCTTGTCAGCAGGGTGAATCATGAGGTTCATACTGTCCCCCCTCCACCTTGAAATTTGACAGCGAAGCAAAAAATAGACTCGTGTACGGCAGAAACAGGCCAACATGAAGATTGTGTATATTCAGCGCTCAAGAAACACTGCATTTTCTCGAACAATCATCTATAACACACTCCTTTTTGTCTTTCATTGGGGGCAAATTCATGTCTTTGCACGCAATGGAATTGTCTCTGTTAGTTTCTCGCATTATTTCTGGTGCAGCGTAGGTATACAGGACACTTGATGTTCGCGCAAGCAATATGGACAAGTGAAAAATATTACTTCAGATGCTACTGAGCGGTAGCTGCACACAGCACACAAAAAATTTTGTACAGATGTTTTTTGACTGACAAAGGCATAATGATATCTTCACGGGGTCATGACGTCGACGAAGGCGGCAGTTGACATGTCCAGGATTATACTCTTTGCTTGGCCGAATTTGTGGCCCGGAAACGGAAAGTCAAACTACAAGCAATACACTGTAGACTGAGAGCGCCGAACAGAGCTTCGGCCGTCGATAAAACTCAACCGCGCCAGAATATCTGAGAACATTCGAGATTATTTTAGAATCGTCTGTTATGCTGCAGTGCGCAAACGCGAACAGATGTGTTCATTCTGGAACTAACGCGGCACCAGCGATAAGGCTCGAATGTTCTATGCCGCGTGTATAAATGCCGACACGCCTTGCCGGGGTTCAGTTTTGTCGACGGCCGACGCTGTCTTCGTCGCTATCACTATACAGTGTGTATTGCTGTAGTCTGGCTATCCATTTTCAGGCCACAAGTGCGGCCAAATAAATAGTTTCATCTTGGACACACCGACTGCTGCCTTTGTCGACGTCACGACTCCTCGACAATATCATTCATATAGATAGTAAAATCAATATGAAATGACAAATAGCGATCAACAGACAATTATAAGTTCATTGGAACACCCCCTACATTCCTAATAAATCCTCTATTAAGCACATGACCTCTAGTTAGAACTGCCACTAAAGGATATTCTTCTTAGCGAGCATACTATAGTCCAGTCACATCCGGCCTTCATAAAACACTTGAGGTGAACTGGCCCCACAAATGCAAAAGCGACATACAAATGCTGGAGGAACTTTATTAAATAAAAAGGTGAGCCTCGGTAAATATAACAGCCACTTAATTTATTAGACCAAAACGGCGCAAGCAGAAATACATGAAAACCTGCCTATGCATGTTATTTAATAGTATATATAAAGCAGTAAAGATGGTGAATTGCATAACGCATTTTGCCCTGTGCAAGCCATAGGGACGATATATGAAAACAAATTGAGCAACTGGTCGAAATTAAACATGTCGCGCATTGTACTGCTGAACATGCACGTGTTTAGTAGCAGGTTAAACAAGTGTGGATGAAAGGGTTCATTTCTTCGTGTTCCTCCTTTATCACCGCATTTAACCAGTGCCGGTGAACCTGCCGGTTTTCTTGGGCACGCATAATCCGACACCCCGATTTTTGTTTTTATAATAGTTTACATTAGGGTTCAGAATGCACGTGCACCCAGTGGGGCAATGAATGCCTGCTGAGGTACGGTCGACCTGGCACTGCAAAAAAAAAAAGAGTGCTCATTAACCGATGTTCCAAACGCAGCTGTCTTCTTGTAGGCTGCGATGGAATTTCAAATAGGTTTTCAAGAAAAAAAAAACGATAATACGGTTATTCTCTCGCGCGGAGTAGTGCACATACTTTTCACAATTTTTATGGATGGTTCTAGAAGTTCTTTTGAACAGGTATTTCATCTTGCAGCCTGGGAAGTAGAACACAATGTTCATGACTAAGCTTCCTAGTAGTTTCTTCAACTTGTAGAGCCCTTAATAAAACGGTATACAAGCTAATAGTTGTAATTGAAGCGCAAAAGCGAAAATGAACAACTTCTACACATTGAACCTTGTTCAGGCGATAAAGCCGAAACCGCATCCTCCTTAACGCCTAACTTAATAAATACAATAACATTATAATAAAAAAGGGTTCTGAAAGCGACCTTCATGATCAAGAAAATGGTGACTTTCTCGTAATTTCGCAAACATTAAAAAGATACGTTCCTATGTATACTTCGTAATGATATGTGTTCTTCTTCTTCTTCTTCTTCTTCTTCTTCTTCTTCTTCTTATTATTATTATTATTATTATTATTATTATTATTATTATTAGTAGTAGTAGTAGTAGTAGTAGTAGTAGTAGTAGTAGTAGTAGTAGTAGTAGTAGTAGTAGTGGTAGTAGTAGTAGTAGTAGTAGTAGTAGTAGTATTTGATTCGACCTCACTGCGGTGGTGTCGTCGTTTTGATGCTCAGCTACTGACCCGGAGGTTAAGGGGTCCAATCCCAGCCGGGGCGGCCGCATTTCGATGAAGGCGAAATACTAGAGGCCCGTGTACTTAGATGTAGGTGCACGTTGAACAACACCAGATGATCAAAATTTTCTGAGCCTTCTACTACGATGTCCCTCATATTCATATCGAGGTTTTCGGATGTTATATTATCTGGGGTTTAACGTCCCAAAACCACCATATGATTATGAGAGACGCCGTAGTGGAGGGCTCCGGAAATTTCGACCACCTGGGGTTCTTTAACGTGGGTTTTCGGATGTTAAACCATAACAATAATTATTATTATTTGATTCGCATGAGCATGCGCAAACAAACATGCACGTAGAAAACAGGGTAGAAGTGAACTTACAACTGCTAACGATCGGGGCACAACGTCTTTTTTGTAGCCATGAAAATAAGCATTCTCAGTCTAACGTGCTTGACCTTAAGTTTATTGAGCGTACCTAATATCATTTTTATAATAAGTCAGAGCAGTGGTCAAAATCTTCTACTTTGTAAGCGCTCGGTAAATATTGTGCGCATTCCAGCAGAATCTGCGTCATGTTCCCACAGTAATTAATGGGCAGTGCCACAGTGATACATGCAGGACATAGCAAATGAAAACGCCAAGTGGCTCTTCTGTGCTGACGATAGTTATTATGAAAGGTTGTAAAGATCCGAATACTGCACAGCTACCTGCCAACCTTATTAAAAAAATCGCGCATATTCACGAAGTGAACGATGATGAGTGGCCGAAGCACCGGGGATCATTCGAGTAACCATGACTACATTGCCCACTCAAGCATGCAAATGCGTGACATTGTATATACTGTACAAGTGTGTACAGTATATACAATGTTGTTTTATTGATGTCAAAAGCGTATATGGTGTTGAGGTGCGGACTTCGTTTTCCTTTCATTAGGACTGCCTTGTGATCGGTGAAATGAAGAGCTAGGGGTTCTTGAATGGGATGTAATCTGAAGTTACCGAAGACGAGGTCTATGCACGTCCCCCTGGTTGTTGTTGGATGTTTGTGGTCATATGAAATGCATCTGAGAGCATAACGTGCCCCTAGAGGTCTCCATTCAAATCAGAGCACGCGCCGGACGCTGCGGTAGCGCTCATAGCGGTCTCCAATGACACCAGAGCACGCGCCGGGCCCGAGCGCTGCTACCGAAGCGCCCTTAGCGGACTCCGTGTAAACCAGACCTATGCGAGACGCGGGGGGTATAAGGCTCGGCCCTAAGGTGCTAAGGTGCCCCTAAAAGTCACAGAAACCCCGCCACGGTGGTCTAGTGGTTATGGCGCTCGACTGCTGACCCGAAGGTCGCGGGATCGAATCCCGGCCGCGGCGGCTGCATTTTCGATGGAGGCGAAAATGTTTGAGGCCCGTGTACTTAGATTTAGGTGCACGTTAAAGAACCCCAGGTGGTCGAAATTTCCGGAGCCCTCCACTACGGCGTCTCTCATAATCATATCGTGGTTTTGGGACGTTAAACCCCAGATATTATTATTAAAAGTCACAGAAAGTTCAAAATTACAGCAGCCCTACCTTGAGACTCCTTACAAAAGAGGGTGGCGTGAAGACACGGACACAGCGGAAGATAATGAGACAACGTAAACGTGTTAGCAGTTAACGCAACATCACAATATCTAAGCCCTTATCTGTTGCAAAATAGCGCACGTGTGTCCGAGTTACAGGTGACGCTCCATATCTAAGAATGTGCAGATGCGTTTTGCATATGCTTTTTTTTACGTTGCGGGCTTTCAGTAGAGCATAAACGGCGTTTGTCTAGTCTCGTTGTCTACCGCTGTGTCCGTGTTTGCTTGCCTACACGTTTCATTGATAAATACTTCCCAACTTACTCAAGTCTTTGTCTGTGTATGACACTCCCTACTGTGCTAACAGTGTGTATGACCGGATACAGATGTTTTCAAGAACTATTGGCTACTTGTTATGGTTGTCTGTTTCCTTTACATGAGCCTGCTCATAAAAAAAATCGCCGAACAGTGTGTATGACCGGATACAGATGTTTTCAAGAACTATTGGCTACTTGTTATGGTTGTCTGTTTCTTTTACATGAGCCTGCTCATAAAAAAAATCGCCGAAGTAGAAGGATGGGCTGGATTGAATAATTAAATAAAACTTTATTATTCCCGGAAGAGGGTAAGCGATCTGGAAGTTGGTTACGCTGCTTAGAGCAGGTCGGAGGGTTCCCTTTGAATGCCGCGGCCTCCAATACGCGTGACATTACCCGGTGTTGTTGTGCTGGGTCGGCGGTACGGAGTATGTACTCCCACGTGCCTACTGTGAGCGGTCAGCCACCCTCATACAACTGGCTTGGACATGCCTACAAATCACTCACGCTTCACGTACAGTACATACGTGGAAGGATGGGCTGGAGCGAATACGGCTGACATTCCTAAATCACGAGAGGAAATATGTCGCTCTCCTTGAAGCGAAAAGTGCACAGTCATTGCACACTGCAAGTTTTGACACATGGGACTGAAACGTGGAGGTCAACAAAGAAACTGGAGAACAGTAAGGACCACACAAGGAGCAGTGAAACGCAAGGCGTAACACTGAAATAGGACGGCAAAAAGTGTCAGAGAATAAACAGAGTAAGTTGGGAAGGTTTTGTTGATATTAAGGAGCGAAAATCGACCTGGCTTGGACACGTAATGCATGAGACAGACAACCGGTGGTCAGTTTGAACAATGAAGGGGATATCAAGACAAGAGAAAAGCCGAGGACAGCTGCGAGTTCTAAGAGCGACGTAATTAAGAAGTGCGCGGAGAAAAAGTGGAATCAGCTCGCGTAAGCTAGAGTGATTGAAGATCATTGAGAGAGCACTTCTTCCTTCAGTACACTTATAATAGGCTTAGAATGTTGTTGATATTTGCTTACTATGGTGCAATATTTATTTCCATGAGCACATCCATAGGACGCCCTGTGAAATGCCCGCTCTGGTGGTATAGAGTGGTTCTACAAAGTATGTTCACGCGGCTGTCGTTCCCGACCACGGCACCGCGTTTTGACAGAAGCGAAATCTACAAGCACTCCTTTTTAAGGTTCAATGCAAACAAGAATGTTTCAAAGTTACAAGCCCTTTCTTGCCGAGAAAATGGGGCTAAGCCAAGGATGTGGTGAATGCACAGCATATTTGGTGTTGTTAATGGTGTAAAAAGATGGTTGATCTCTTTGTCATAGGATATTGAATAACACGAAAGTAAAGCGTGCCATTACAGAAGTAACTGAATGTTTACTGTACATTGGTATAAGAGAGTTTGCACAATGTATATTGATGTCTGGCAGCTGTGGCACCGTTTAACGTGGATGCACCCACTTTGATGATTGGCGGTACATCTCCATCCCGACTACTAACGTCCATGTTAAATGATTCAACAAAACCTTCTCGTAGCTGTAGTAGTTAACGGCGAAAGCGTAATCAGAGAAGGAGGTAAGATAGCCAGAAGGGCGTCCTATATTGGACGCAGAACTTGGTCGCCATCCCGCGGCCTGTTAAAATGTGATTGAACACCACGGCCGCACTAGAGGGAAACAAACGCAAGGCGCGTCGTGCCGCCCCCCCACCCCCCAGCCGCGATTTTGTAGCGTCAGCTACACTTGCCTAGCCGCAGCCGATTTCGCGTGGTTCTTCATGAGCCGTGCTGCGCATGAGCGAGGATCAGTGCGGAGCCGGCATCTCACGCGCTCTCCGCCACCGCCGCGCACGGCTCGCCGCTGCTGGTGGCGGAGAGCGGGAGGAGTGGCGTCGTAGCAGGGCAGACAGACTGGCGCCGGCGCGCGCGACTCGCCACCGCTGCTCTGCGCATTCGAGAGGGGTGACGTCGTAGCCATGGCGGCGCGCAGCTATTCGCCTTCGCTGTGCAGTCGCCGTCTGACAATGTGCTGGTGCCGCTTAATAGCGCCTCTGACTGGCGTTTGCATGTGAGTAACGCCATGGAGAAGGAGAGCGCAAATGCTGCTCAACGGCGCAGAAGAGCCGAGAAGCTTATGTCATCGGATCCCGAAGTACTTGCCTGACAATTAGCGGTTCAGCGTACGAAGAATGAAGAAGCAACCTGACATTGAGCGAAAATAAATATGCATGCGCCACATAATACGTATAGCGCGTGTGTGTCATTGGAGCAGCAGAAAGCATGACAATCAAGCTAATCGTAGACAATCTGGAAAGCTCAGAATAATCAGCTGAACCTTTGCTAACGCTACGTATATCCTGGCATAGCCGAGCTAAGCCACTGCAAATTTTATTGCGATAGGAATTATATGGACAGTCTCGGCTGGTTTTTGCCGTCGCCGTCGCCGCCGTCATGCTGCGTATATGTATAAGTGTGTATATATACATCAATATCCCAAAGAAAAATAAATCAGAAAAATGCTTCCGAAGCGCTGAGTCGAACCAGCGACCTCTCACTGCGCAGCGCGGTGCGCTAAGCACTACTCCACAATGCGCAGATGCCTCAGGTAGGTAACGGCGAGCGTTATATACACACCCTTTATCGTTTGCAGTCCTCCGAGACTGCAGGCGCTTATAAGCGTTTCTTCATTACCAGTGGGATGGCGCTCTCTCGCTTCTTCTAATATTTGTGCAAGGAGTACCTTGCCCTTCCGCTCTCTGGTCGCGGGGGCGCTCGAACAAGCCACGGCCACCTGGATCGGGGCGCGCGGCGGTGTTGCTGCGGCCGTCCCATTCGGCGCGCGTGCGTTTGAAAAAGTGTAATTGAGGTAGTTCCGCCGCGTGCCGCGACGCGGCGGTCTCCTCCTACCCCCTGTAAAGCCCCTTGATGTTGGAAAGTAGCGACGCTCCTTTATCCACGCCGGCTCATCCTCGCCGCGCCGTCAACCTCCTCTTTTTTCACCCTCGCTTTCGCGGAGCCGGCGCATCCGCAACGCTGAACGGCTGCGACGCGCGATAGCTCCCAGTCAGGTGACCCTGACGTCACGAGAAGCGAGCGCAAGCAAACTTCGCGCGCTTTCAGCTGCTCACGCCCGCCATGAACCCTCCAGGCGTCAACCCTCCAGGCGTGTGTGTACGGGTGTGTGCTGGTGTATGCGTGTTTGTATGTGCGCATATGTGCGCCTGCGTTTGTATGTGCGTGTGCGCACGTGTTAACGGGTGAGTGCATGTGCGTGCGTTTGTGTATTCGCGGTGTTTGTGCGTGTGCGCACGTATGTGTATGCGTGCGCCTGCGCGTGCGTGTCTGTACTCTGTATCACTTGTGCATGCGCGTGCGTTTCTGTATCGCTGTGTATGTGCGTGTGTGTCTGTATCGCGTGTGTATGTGTGCCTGCGTGTCAGTATCGCGTGCGTGTCTGCATCGCGTGTGTATGTATGTGCGTGTCTGCATAGCGTGCGTGTCTGCATTGCGTGTGTATGTATGTGCGTGCGTGTCTGTATCGCGTGTGTAGGTATGTATGTGCGTGCGTGTCTGTATCGCGTTTGTATGTATGTATGAGCATGCGTGTCTGTATCGCGTGTGTATGTATGTATGAGCGTGCGTGTCTGTATCGCGTGTGTATGTATGTATGAGCGTGCGTGTCTGTATCGCGTGTGTATGTATGAGCGTGCGTGTCTGTATCGCGTGTGTATGTATGTATGAGCGTGCGTGCCTGTATCGCGTGTGTATGTATGTGCGTGCGTGTCTGTATCACGTGTGTATGTATGTGCGTGCGTGTCTGTGTCGCGTGTGTATATATGTTGAGCGTGCGTGTCTGTATCGCGTGTGTATGTATGAGCGTGCGTGTCTGTATCGCGTGTCTATATGTATGTATGAGCGTGCGTGTCTGTATCGCGTGTGTATGTATGTATGTATGTGTGCGCGTGTCTGTATCGCGTGTGTATGTATGTATGAGCGAGCGTGTCTGTATCGCGTGTGTATGTATGAGCGTGCGTGTCTGTATCGCGTGCGTATGTATGTATGTATGTGCGTGCGTGCGTGTCTATATCGCGTGTGTATGCGCATGTGTATGTAAGTGCGTGCGTGTCTGTTCGCATGTCCACGCACGTGTGTCTGTAACACGTGTGTACGCGCCTGTGTATGGATGTGCGTATCTATATTGCGTGTGTATGAGCGTGCGTGCCTGTATCCCGTGCGTATGATCGCGTGTATCTGTGTGTGCGTGTCTGTATCGCGTGTGTATGCATGTCCGTGTGTGTACGTATGTGCGTGTCTTTATCACGTGTGTATAAGCGTGTGTGTGTGTGCCTGCGTGCATGCATCGTGTGCGTGCGTGCGTGTCTGACAGCGGCATTGACACAAAAAGGCTTCGGGCTCACTCATTTGGCCCAATTTAAGTAAACCACCACATTCCTTCTTGGGTGCCTTCTTTTAGCTCATCAAGACCACAATTATGAAAAAAATTCTCGCCTATACTTTATGCTGGTTACATTATATGCGTTAATACACCGCGTTAAGGACGGCCGAGGCGGCGACGGGAAGGTAAACCGCTCAGCCGCCAGTTGATATACTCATTTTTTTCGAAGCGCTTATTTGCATATATCGAAGCGTCTTTAAAAATATATTTGTCACTTTGTTCTATCGGAAGCCCACTTTCGTCATGACTATTGCTTAAGGAACAGGTTCTCATTTGACGCTTCAAGGGGCCGATTAAACAAGCGCGCGCAGTGATTTTAATGCGGCTGCGGCGAGCCAGTGGAGGGTTCAGCGTGCCTTGCGCAGCGCGCCGGCAAGGGGAGGGGAGAAATCCGAGGAGAATTGAGGAGGAAAACGCGCGCGCGGAGGAGAGTGTCGCTACTTTCTAGATCAAGGGGCTTTAACCCCCTGCGGACGATGGCACGCTGGCCGCGTCGTAGACAGTCGCACACGTGCTTGGAGAAATGCGCAGTGGACGTTGTGCACGTGCTGACTGGAATCAAGGTACGCTGTTATGTATTCTTAATCGGTCTTTACACAGTGAGTGATGTTATCTGTAGCATATTACGATCGAGATAGAGGCAAGCAGCGTGCTTAGGCGACTTCGTGTGGCGCGGCGCGTTCAAATGCCATGACACATGTATTGTGCCGACTACGTGATTTGCCGCGCTTCTCATTCTTTGCTTCGGCGCTCGTTTCTCCCACGGCCGCCTGTATTGGCGTTCGCCATGCTTTTTCTTTTTAACGGAAATGCATTTCGTCGTCGTCGACATTACATAGCTATGTTCTGCGGTTGAGCGCTGTCTTAAGAGCATCACGTTGCTGGAAAACTAAATTGTGCTAATGCTAATGCTGTAGTCATTTTCACCTTGCCGATGACAGGCAACATTTTGCTGTGGGCATGTCTCTTTGCATTCTGAAGTTCCCACAATACGACAGTGATGCGAATGCGACGTTCTTCTTTAAGTAGGCGAATCTGAACACGACAGCGATGAGCGACGCTTGTCGCCTGCGAATCAGCGAAAGGTCGGTCGCGCAATGACCACTTATTAAAGCGCTCGTTTCGCAGTAATTCCGGTGTCGGCGGCGGCGTCTGGCGAAAATTCGAGGTAGATGCGATAAGGATAGGTGTTCACCGAGAAGCGAAGGCACGCTAGCGATTGAGAAGGCGATAATGTGTGTATGTGTGTGTCTGTATGTGTGTACGTGCGTGGATATCGCTGTCGCGTTTAACTCAAAGGCGAAGCTTAAGGGTCCCCCAATTTCCGCACATTAATTTCCCTAATTTCCGCACATTAAGAGTCCGCAAATTTCCGCACAAGCACATTAATTTAAACGATGTTTGCCTGATCAGACTTTTTTAAACTGATAATTGGTACTATGCGCCTTTATTAGGCATCTCACATGAACATCTTTTTTTCAGTGCTACCACCACCCCCTATCGTGGAAAATTCCGCAGTAGCACACATTGCCGGTTTTATTGCAAAGGCTGTCGGGGAACGCCGGACATGCAACGCCTGCCCAAGCCTACATACATGAGGACCGTCTAGATCAACTGTGATGGGACTCATTAGTCAGCAGACAAGAGGTGCTTTAGTGTTCCCGAAGCCCGAGTTTGTTGCTGTCTTGGTTAACGTGAAAAAGGCCGTTGACATCGCACTGCCACACATTGGCAAGGAAGATGTGTGCAAAAGGTTGAGAGCTCTGATCTCTCTTACTGAGCTGTCCTCTTTTTGCTTGCCCAGAAAGAGATGATCATTCATCGGTGACTTTTTCAATAGTTGCCAACAAATTTATAAGACCCCTATTTTCAAATATTGCCACAACCATTACAGACAGAGTGGATTACCGTAAAAAACTAATAAATAAGCCGCTAAGCCGCAAGGTATTGCGCGTTTGAAGGAAGCACCGAGGATGTGTAGGAGCTTTGTGTTTTTCGTTTTAAATAAACTATTCTGCGCATTGTGAACGTGTAATGCTTGCAAATCCGCTTGACCACAAACATGGCAAGTACAAAATAAGACAATCATCAGCGGATTCGCATGTACAGGTGTATGACTACGGCACACTTTAATTCCACAAGTGTTTAACCCTATTTTTCACTTTCCACAGCATACTTTGACATTTAGTCACCTCATCAAGGTATTGTCATTAACAAATGTTTAACAGAATATAGATTCGTGACAAAAAGATTGCGCTGCCTCGACGCTAAAATGGCATTTCTTCTACAGAAGGAATGCCAATGCGCGAGCTTTACCTGCCATAGCAGGTAAAGCTCGCTCACTCAAGGCCGCAGCATCACAAGGGATCTCCGCCAACCTCCTTTAAGCAGCGCACCAACCTTCGGTTCGTTTTGCCTATGCTGAAAGCACTCAGAAAAATGAAGTTTTTAATAAATCTCGTTCTTTCCCTCGCATCAGGCCCGTAGCCAAAAATATTTTTCGGGGGCGGGCTCCCTGCCCCCCCCCCCTTCCCCCTGGCTACGGGCCTGCCTCGCATGTGTATGTTTTACTGATATGCTGCACTTAAGAGCTCCACAACAATTTTCTAGAAAAGTGGATCATGGTTGTGTTCGCTTCGGGCACCATCATCACGACAGGGACTGGCGCACACGCAAAAAAAAAAAAAAAATATATATATATATATATATATATATATATATATATATATATATATATATATATATATATATATAATAAAGATAATAGCGATGCCTGCCATCCATCCTTTTATGTGTGTTTTTGTGGAGGGGGAGGGGCTGCTATGCTAACCCACGGTTACTATACAGCGATATCTTCAAGGCGCCGCGAACCTTCCCGCATAGATAGCAAAGGACTGGAGGGGTAGTAGGCGCGCGCCGCGGTGCGGCGAAAGGAGCGGTCACGCCCCTTTCTCCAATTACGCCTCCTCCGTCCGAATGGGACGGCCGGAGCAACACCGCCGCGCGCCCCGATCCAGGTGCCGTGAACAAGCTACCGCAGTGTTCATGATTCCCAACAGATGGAGCTACGTGGTAGCTCTCACCGCGCGTCGCGTACGTGTAGCTAAAAGCGTTTCAGATGTCGTGCACGTAACGTACGCGTACTTTTCACGTTTGCGCACGTGAAGTCCCTACGTACGTGAAATTAAACTGTCTAGTAGCTGCCGGGTAGTGATGGACGCGCGCTAGTTGCAACGCGTCCAGCACGGGCCGCTTTTCTTGCTATCGCGTTCATTGATTCGCCCTTGCGGTGAAACTGTGACTTTTTTTCTCGGAGCGAGCGCGGAGCGGGGAACGCAGTGTTACAGCCAGGTGAGGCAGGCGAGCGTCGCAGAGCTATTTTTGGTTTGGATTAGGGTGATGCTATGAGCGAGGCCGACGCTTTTACGACGCTTGGGCTAAGATCGCCACCTCGCGGTGTGTTAAAGGCATTGACAAAAATTGAACTTCTATTCAAAACTCGCCGAATGGGACGGACGTGTAACGCGTTGCAGGTGTCAATCGCGGAGGCCACAGTAATGACGAATTAATTTACTTTACCGCTCCCAGAGGGCAACACTACCCCGCCGATTAGGAGAGTGGTAGATATAAAAGGCGCGTTTGTAAAGCCATCAGAGTCTGTGACTGTGGCGCAGTGGATAGCGCGCCCGGCATCTGTTGTTGCGGACCGAGCGGTCGTGGGTTCGATGCTCATTGACGGAACTTTTTTTTCTTTGACATCTGATGGTGTGCATTTTTTTCTACGTCATTTCCGTGACGGAAATACGTCACTGAAGTCTTGGTGGACCCCGGCATAAAACACTTTCGTGTTAAAAGAGATGTTGATGCAAGACAGACACCATCCTTAAAATATCCGCGCCGGTTCGTGCGCCCTCCAAGCGGTCAAGAGCGCTACAACAAGAGGTCGCTGCCAAAGGCGCGCGCAATTCTGTAAAGATAGAAAATTAAGCTAAGCGCGGCTTGAGAAAAGGAGAGGGCATTCTTACATTCTGTTTTTCCTGTGAGGAAGCTACGAGCATCCTCTGGCTACTTGCCTAGCGCAAGTTAGCCCATAATAAATAGTTATATTAAAGGACCTTAATCGTGTGTCACAATACGGAGACCTCACAGAGCTGACATTGGTATATTGTACTTTAATTTATCTTGTTTCTCTCACCAAAAAAAAAAGAAACGTTATGCTGCTCCATAACTCTTAAACATTGCATGTGTACAAGCGTGGAAGAAATATGAGTGCTGAGAGTTAATGAGAAAATCAGTTTCGACGCAAGAGCGAAGCAATGAATGCGATTACAACTAAATGAAATTTTAAACGACGTTGGCTAGCATGTAACCTTTTTTTGAATCCGATCTCGCGTAACTCAACACAACGTTGGTTTAAGGCAATACGGCCGCACCAGGGTGGAAGCGGTTTTCGCGCTGTCTGTCCTCTAAACGCGAAGTAAGCGTTGAGAGCAAAGCAAGTTTACGAGCCGTCTCCTGAAGTCTGCCGAGATAGCACGCGTGCCAGCGCTCGTGACCGTGCTCTTATGAGCAAAGTTCACAGTTCCTGTTTAGACGATGCAGCCCCTGCATCCCCCCTTAGCCGCGCCTAAAGATGGGAGGGACGTTTCCTCCCTGCTTGAAGAGCCATCGACGCCAGGCCTCGCACGCGGGACGCTCTTATTGCATGTGCCTTTCGTGCAATGCAGATGGCCGGGTCTTTCCATTTCTGCTTCAGCCGCGCTCGGCCCCAGCACTCGCACGTTTTAGATGCGAAGCATCTCATGGAGGAGTTCAATCCGGTGGTGAGTATTTCCCCATCCCCGGTGTTGAGTAGCAGGCTAGATCATACTATTGCTCAGGCCGACCTCTCTGCCTTTCTATAAATAAACCGCTCTCTCTCTCTCAATCCGGTGGTGTGCGGCGTGACCACCCTTACTGTGCAGGCGCAAACCCTCTCCACACGCCTCCTCTCCACTCCCCCTCTCCACTCCCACTTCACTCCCCCTCCTCGTTTAGATAAAAGGCCCGCGCACGGTGTAAGGTATATACACTTTAGGTGAGGACACTCGCCAGACGCCATCGACCAGATAAAGTAACAACGCTGAGCACCCGTCGGTCCGCTGACGGCAGCGGATACCTATCGGCGGGATGACGCAACTTCAACACAAAAACGGGTTCCCGTAGCAACTGGTGCTTCGCGGGAAATCTGAATTTCCTAGTCAGCGAACGCGGCCCTGGCGCGCCAGCATGTAAAGTTAGAAACGCATATCGCGTTTATCACGAGGGAAAAACAGCGTTAGGTCGTACACACGCTCAGGTACTGCGCCGGCTACGCAGTTGTCATCAGTTCGAACGTCAACGTCGGCGCCAGTTGCAGTAATACCTTAACGCCTGCCGAGATCGCGGAGCAGCGGAAGGCTCGACGCGCCGAAGCGCAACGTAAACGTCGGCAAGTGGACCCCGAGCTATGGGCTAGGGAAGCCCAGCGCAAACGGAAACGTCGGCGGGAAACTGCTACGAATGAAACGTGGGCTCGGCATGCTGAAACGCTGCTTCGCATCGCCTCATAGTCCTCTTTAGCGGAAGATGGTGTAATTGTTTACTAGCGCGTTGAATACACAATACGCGGGACGATGAAATCGACTTCGACTTTACAAAAGCCTACTGAAAGTGTGCACATAATTGCTATCGCAATAAAAAGCAGCCGGGAAATATCCAACTAACGTGATTGAGAAATTAGGTGGAAGCGGTTGTTCCGGGAGCACATTTTCACGGTAATAATAATATCTCCTGTTTTACGTGCCGAAACCCGATAGATTTATGAAGCGCGCCGTAAACGGAGGGCTCATGCAATTGCGATCATCTGGTGTTCTGTAACGTGCACTGACATCGCACAGTACACGTGCCTCTAGAATGTAACCTCTATTGAAATGCGACCACACAGGGCGAGATGGAGCTCGCTACCTCGGGTCGGCAGCCGAGCCTCGTAACCACTTTATCACCGAGGCGAACCAAGTTTATGGAAACTTGGCGGTATCTCTACACAATAACCTGCATCGCTGAGGCAAAATGATCACACCTGCTGGCCGCACTGATGTTGTCCAGAATAAGCCCTGCGAAATAAAGAAAATAATCAATGGTAATTGATACTTTGTTCAGAGGAATGTTTTTTTACAAGAAAGCGAAACTTGTATCTACAGAAGCATTTGAAGCTGTGTTAGACGTTAAACATTACAATTTCGACGCTGAATGTTACTATTTTGGGCCAACATTACAACCTCCGACGTGGATGAACACGCGCTGAAATTTCTGTCACATCTCGGCCGAGAATTGTAGTGCGACTCCGTAGCGTCTTTGGCAGCCCCTTGTGGTGTTACGCGCTCAGATTCACTTGTGCGATAGCCACATTTCTTTACGTGCGCCTGCAAAGCGTGAAAGCGCTGTGCTTCCCACTCCTTCGTGCCTTGATGGTCCAAAAGAGTCATGATTGCCCCGAGCCGGAGATCAAACAGCGGAGATCTCGCGCTCCCACAGCGCTTCGGCGCAGTACTTCACCGCACCGCTCCTAGAAGGCCGCGCTCTCAGTGTCCAACTGGAAGCATATATGACGCGCTCGCGCTGAGAAACCTGTTAGCGTGGGTGACGTAGTGGCCCGCGAATGGGCTTCTGTCCTCGAGAGTGGTGGAGTCGGAGGTTCAGTTACCCAGTCCAGCAACTGAGTAAAGTTTCCACATTATCTTATAGCTGAGCTGCGCGCGTGCCCCCTAAATGCGAGAGCAATGATACCGCCACTACAGGCGCATTTTTGCCATCCGTCGAGGTCACTCTGTGGTTCCGTATGACATCGAAATCGATATTGTAACGAACTTTACTACTCCCTACGTAGCGTCCGCAACGGCGCTGCGTACGTAAGAAAGTCACGTTTCGCATGGAGCGCTTCGCATAGCTCTGCTCGTGCGCACTATTCGAAACGTGGAGTTCTTCAGTACGCAACGCCGCTGCGGACACCACGTAGGGAGTAGTAAAACTCGCTAATATCGCACGGCGCGTCGTATGTTCTATGTGCCAGTAAAAGCGTGCGTAGGGTGCCGACCATAGAGTTTCCTAAAATTAACTAGAGGGGACTCTGGCGCTGCGATCGTTCAGCTACCATGGGAATGATGGGTAGTACACAAATTTGCCTAGTCTTCGTGCTTGCGGCTTCAAACGTACTTGTGGCTTTGTTTATTGCCGTGTTTTGGCGTTCGTTTCGGATAAAAGAATAGACCGCTGTGAACTTCGTGACCAGGTTTGATTTGGTTAGCCTAAAAAAGTTAAAGTGGTGAAGTGGAACTACTGACTTTTGCTGAATTTAGTTTTGCGACAAAGCGGATGCAGCCGACGCGGAGCCAAACGGAGCTGAAAGAACGAAGTTTAGACAAATTTGTGTACTACCCATCATTCCCATGCTGGCTGAAGCGTCATGCGTTGCAGCTCCCATAGACACTAGCGCCAGAGTTCCCTCTAGTAAGTATTGTAGGAAACTCTATGGTGCCGACGATGTATGCTCAAGCGGGCGGGAAATGCGCCGGCCGTCTCTGCCGTGCATACGGCGCAAAGAGTGCTCCCGGATGTGGAGGAGGGTGCGGATAGTGAGGCTCCGGCAGTAAACGCTTACTTTGACAGGCCGGGCTAGGTCACTCGAGGGCTCGCGAGCCATATCTTCACAACGATTTGGAAATGACCAGTGCCATGGTACTCGTGTTCTCATCGCAAAAATTGTGTTGAAGCCAGAGACACCAGGCAGGTCACTCGCTCTCTGCAGCAGCCACGTTTCTTAAACAAAGAGCTCAGCAGTAGTCCTGCGGAATTGCTATCACGGAATGCGTACATTACGATGCTTTGACTTTTATGCCTTTCGCCGTCGTTAGTCATCTGCTATTAACGCGGTAGCATTAAAGAGCTCGTTTTGCAGAAATTCCGGCGTCGGTGTCGTTGGTTGTGAGCGACAAATCAGCGTTGGCCATGAACGAAAAACGAAAAAAAAAAATCACCGCATCTTCACTAATGTGAATCATGACGAGTGGCGAAGCACTGGGTATCGTACCGGTATGCAACCGTGCGTCACCCACGCGTTGCCGCTGCGAATGCAAATTGAGCGGCATAAAGTGTATATATATATATAAATGTATTTATTTGGTTCCTCTTTAATGGTCTTCAATTTTAATCATCTTGTTATAATTCGTACATAGCCTTGAGTTTTGCATGTCGTTTTCCCTTCATTATTGCTGCTTTGTGGCGTGTGAAATCGAGAGCCAATAGTCAAGCGGTCAGGCGCGACACCTTTCACATCCCACTGTACACATCCTTCTCAATTGTGATAACCAGATTTGCGGATTTCGGGAACATAGTGCCTTTAATTAGTATTGGATTTCATTTATAATAAAGGGGTGTTTTTTTGGCGTCAAATAACAGGTCAAGCCCTCGAGAGCCTAGAAAAGGTAGTGCTAAGCGCAAGTTTACCCTGAAAAGGTAATTACAGTATGTTTTTAAAAGCTAGTTTCGGTTCCTACTGTACCCTGACGTCACAACGCGTACTGTACCCTGACGGCACGTGCTTGCACAATATATAGTGACGTTTCCACGGCCACTCCGCGCCGTGGCTCTGTTGGTGCCGCAAAAGCGGCCTTCTTGGAAGTTTTGGTACCTAACGTCATCACAACTAGCCAGACTGCTGCGTGAAGTCACCAGAACTTGTACTGTAGCATGACGTCAAGCTAGTGTCGATGTCAGTAGGTGCGCCATGGAAAAATTGACTTTAATATTACATTGAAATATCTTATCTGCATTTGCCAAGCTTCCCACTTGCTCAGGGCCGTCTCTGCAGACAGGAGGTCTGTATGGCAGAGTAAACTTGCCTACGAAAAAAGGTGTCAGTACCCCTTTAAGATATTTCAGGAGTGTTTTGACTGCTGCATATGACTTTTATCCGAGACTTTATAATCGTAATCGTAATCGCAACACACCCATATGTGTCGCAGATGTTTCGTCGGTTATAGACATCGGGTATGTGCCGTGAGCACGGACACCTCACAACGGACAAGGCTGGACCCTAAGGTGCTTCTCCCCTAAAACGGCACCAACGCGCCCACGACAACGCGGCAGCCCCAGCTTAGAAAAAGCTACATAAGTCCGTTGGCTCCGAGTGTGCCTCGGTGTTGCATCATTTCTCGGCTGTATTCGTTCCTGCGTGAGCTTTTGTTCTGTGCATCGATTATAACACCAAGTGTTTTGAGTTATTCTCCCCATGGGCGGCGCCACAACGTGCAAACGTGGCATGTCGTAATGGTGGAAATATTACTAGTGAACTTAAGCTATAATTACACACTGAAGATTCCGCTGGCCCCTCTGTTTGACTGCGCTGATACAAAAACCGCGAGATCTTCATTGATTCAGAGACGTTTTGAATTCCCAGTATTCTGGTGAAGAATAAATTTGCACGGTTGAATCGGTATTCACAGCGATTGATAATGGCACTGCGATTGACGGGACTTTTTTTAAAATACATATATTGAACAGCATTGTAGCTGGGCCGCTGAGATTTCATGGATATGAGATATTCTTTTAGTCGGAAGATCTGAATCTCAAATAAAGTAGAAGGCCCAAAAATAGTAAGCATTACTTTTTGGAGACATAAGATTGCTTTTAACAGCGGACCTCTTTAATCTCGAGGTTCGGCGCTCGATCGTTCGCGGAAACTTACGTTGCCTAGCAACCACTCGGTACAGTTGCGTTGGCTTCGCTGGGTGCGCCGCCTCGCAACGCGTAGGCGGTAGCGAAGGAGGAGAGAAGTGGATAGGAGAATAAATGAAAGAAAATAAGAGGTTTTTGGTGAGGCCAGATTTGAACACGGGTACCTAAGTGCAGTGAGCGAGCGTTGCAACCATTCGGATATCCAGGCACGCTATCAGCGCATTTATTGCAATCATATGATTGCGCTTCTATGGGCGAGAGAACTAGGAAAAATAGAACAGAAAGTAAGAGAGACAGAAAAAGTGGGAGAGAGAAAGGAAGAGATAGAAAGAAAGGGAAAGAGAGAGAACTAATAGTAATAATAACAATAATTATTGGGGTTTAACGTCTCAAAACCAAGATATAATTATGAGACATGCCGAGAGAGAAAGAAAGAACAGTATAGCCATGCGTAGTATGCTATAGCAAAGGGGTGGGAAAAGGAAGTGAGTGGGAGAAGGAGTTATGTGAGCGTGAGAAAGAAGGAAACGAGGAGAGGAATGTAACGTGCTCCGTTATTTTGCCAGTGTTTGCTCTACTACTGCGTAGCTGTCCAAATTTTTTAACGCGCGTTATTGCGGACCGGTAAATTTTCACCGAGAGCAAATCACAATATTTCTACATTCTTATTCATGTCGGTTATATCGGCGTGAACGAGCTGGAATGAATCTTAACTCCATCTCTTTTAGTTTAAGACACGCTAGTTTTAGTGTAAGAAAATTAAAGCCGGTGAAGTTCATTCATATTTAAGTTTTTACAGCACTCACATACACACGAAGTGCAATACCTGCGCACAACAGGCGCTGACTCTCAGCTTATTTTTCATATGCATTTGCACAATGTACATTTGCAACCTCAGCGATGAGTAGACATTCAGCAAAAAATGTACGACATCAATGCAGTCGTTTCTAGAGCTCTTGCCCGTTTACTCAAATCTACATTTCTTCAACCTGGAGGCATCCTAAATATACGAAAAGTGGTGCGTGTATGGGGTCAGGATTTGTCCCAGTTCTTACTGAAAATTCCTGAACAGGGTGGATAGACAGCGGGGAGAACGCATAAAAGGCATGACAGAACATGTTTTTCGGTAGTTCGGCGATTTTCAAGTTTTGGCATAACAGCCAAGAGTGCCCGCGACAGAGCGTGGATATTGTTAACGTGTTTAAATGCTGTGGACTGGGACTTAGACACACAGTCGATATTATAAAATATGCCTAGAGCAGTTTAGTTTCTAGACCTGAGATTAAAATGTTTATCACGGCTTTTTTGCTGGTGATAATTCCCAAGATCTATGGAACGCCTCATTGAATTCAGGTTCAACCATTCTGTGCGCATCAAACAGGGGATGACACACTTCGGCATCAGCTCCGCGTTAGAAAGAACATACGCACAAGGTTTCCGCCCTAGTTTCGACGAGCAAGTAGATAGAATAAGGTGGTCAGGCTACCCGGACGTCACTGTCGCAAAGCCCCGTGAAAAAATTACACCATTTCCCGCTAAAAGGGACCATGAGGCGATGCGAAGCCGGAGCACTTGCACGATCGCGTTCCGTTGGCGGTCGTTGGGCATGCTACCGACCTCGCGTCGTGGAACGCAAAGAGGAACGCTACGCGCGTCTTGTCTTCCCTCTAGCGTGGCCGTTAATTCTCACAGGGCGAGCGGGGAACGTGGTCGACAGGCGTGGGGGAGGGGGGCAGCGTAGGAGAGGAGAGAGAGGGGGAGGGGACGCGCATGCGCTGGGGCTCATCGCGGCGTTGCGCAGGAGAGAGTTTCGGCATGTCTAGCCAACGCCACCTAGACGAAGTTTGTCTAGGTGGCGTTGGTCTAGCCCGCGTTTCAGAGGAACAGTTGAAAGGGGAAGTGGAGAGGGGAATGGGAGGGGAATGGGAGAGGGGATGTGGAGATGATGAGTGGAGAGGGGAATGGGAGAGGGGATGTGGAGAGGAGGAGGGGAGGGGAGGAGTGTGGAGAGGGTATGCGCATGCGCAGTAAGGGTGGTCACGCCGCACACCACCACCACCACCACCACCGGATTGAACTCCGCCATAAGATACTTCGCATCTAAAAACTATTGATTTAAAGAAGTAAGCCGAGCAAGTCACAGTAAAAATTGAGAGCGACCGTAGGCATGAAAGGCGTGCTCTTATACCATACACACACAAACATTCCAGGTGGTTTCCAAAATATCGCAGTGCGCTGCGTCGTGGACGTACATAAATGTTCTGGTATGTGCGCCCGAGTGAATAGAAAAAACCATCGAGCTCGTCGAAAGAATCTCTAAATATATGAAGCACCAAACGCGTGTCTAGGTTCGTTGACTGCAAAATAGGCATAGTGTGCCAGATTCCGCTATCTGCTGTAAATTCTTGTTCGGCCAGTTGGTGCATTCTAGAACACTAAACATGGCAGCACCCGTACTGTGTACCTTTCTCTGTCGGTGTCCTTTCGCGCTATCCTATTGAGTGCTCAATCAGTGGACGAGGCATACTGTTTGAAATATTACAAGAATATTTCAAAGATGTATCGCGCTTTTTTTTTTCACTGCCTTGCACTATCAAAGAAAAGTTGATGCTTTTAAGCAAGACAGCACTGACACTGGCGCTCGGAGCGGCGATACTTTGGCCTCACATTTCTTGACGGTTAGTATCACTATATTTTGCAGGATATTCTGTGTCAATATATGCTGTAATATTGAATATGAGTTAAAATTTTGAGCTTGAACACGCTTGAATGCTTTTGAGGGACAACAGGTTTTCTAGAACAAAAACTGAAACGTGGCGACAGCAACGCTTGTCACGCGTAAAAGCTTCGTTTTGCTTTAGAAGGCTTTCTTAGCTCCAGGAAGATCAACTATACTCTCTTCCAACCGTAGCAGTGAAAAATACCTTTAAAGCCATACCTCTCTTACTGCAAACATCCAAAATTAATTCAACAGATTTGGAAGCATGAACCACATGAGTACTGATTTGAAAACAACAACAAAAAAAGAAATCTTTTTTTGTGCCTAGGGTTACTTTCATTTGTCTCATGCGCATGCTTCTTGAGATGTAGAATAACAGCCTCGCTTATATACGTGATTCCAAGCAAATCAATGAACATTAACAGTAGCGACGATGGGACCCAACACCGACACGCGCGTTTAGGCGTGTTTGAATCAATTTCATTTCACCCGATTCGGCATACATTCGAGGAACGACAAAAATCATGAAAATTACCCGCAAAATTATTTTGAGAAAGTGAGTGCTGCTTGTGGATTTCTGGCCTACTAGATTACTGTAGCAATAAAAAACGTATAGCACAAGAAATGGTTGTCGGCCGCTTTATCTCATGCGGGAAGGTTGCACGTGTTAGTATACTTACATGAGGACAAGGGCCAATACACAAAGGGCGAAAAGCAACGATTTCGGCGCCATCACTGAATATTGGTCAGATGAAAACTAGATGAAACAATTTTCGCAGGTCTTATATTCAGTTGCTGACGTAAACTTCGAGCCATGCTACGTAATCGAGCACTTCAAGAGCTAAGAACAATATGTTTTGGTAGCCTTTGCTTTTGTGGGAACTATAGCGTTGCATGGCGTACAAGAGATGTAATGCAAATATAATGTCAAGAAAAAAAAGGGGTTGAATAAATCATACTTGTGCAGAGAAAATAACGGGGTAGGTTTTTTTGCTTTTGCTGTTGCTGCGTGCGCGAAAGAAAAGCTTCTCCTTCAAAGGCCACGTAAAAGCAAGGACATAAACAACGTTGTTTTGTCCTGTCAGAACAGAAATATATTTTTGTAGAATCATTCCTGTGTTCAAAAATATCGCTGACGAATACTTGTACTGAGAACTGCGCACTTTGCTTTGCTATGAATGTGCTGGAGCACCTATTGCAAAAACGGACAAAAGAAATCCAGAAGACTCCTGGATTGAGTTACGCAAATTCATGATAGGAACGATGGGGATTAACCCATGTATGCCCAGTGTCCTACATATAGGACGCTTCTTTGATGCACTCTAACATCGCTATTTCTTTAGCTCATGACAGGCGCCACCTACAGCACATCAAGCAGGCCTCTTTCTTAATGTGTGCAAGCCTAGACATTGCTTGCTTTTCATGCTGCCACGTGCCGACCGCTTTCTCCGGGCAAACGCTTACTTTGTGTGAAAGACGTCATGGAGAGGAAGACGTGCAATGTCGGTGTGCACGTGAAATGTTTCAAGGTTTGCACACCCGCACATAGCACCCCTAATGCCCAATGTGCGTATAGGACGGCTTGAAAAACAGCGTTGCGTTTACCTGGCAGTAAATAAAGAACTTGTGCTTTCTTTTGAGGGTAGAAGTACACTTTTTCTGAAAAAAAATATATTTGTTTTGTCATTTTTTTAGTTTGGGCATATATCTGTTCAAATAATGTCGCCTTCTCGTTTATCGTCAGGGAGTCAGATATCCTCAGGCCAACACAAAATTTCATATCGTACCGTTGTCCAATCGTTCGTTGAATTTTGCACTTTCACCGAGTGACTCGGCAGGAGTCCTCGAAAAATACGATCAAGCCTGAATGAACGCTCGTAGGCGACTGCCGCTTGGCGCATTTTGAAAGTCACATCCCCTGCCACAGCGCATGCTAGGTGCGACTTCGCTGCTACGCACAATCACGTGAGGAATAAATTGTGCACGACACTTTTTTATGGAGGCCCTGTAGACTGGAAAGTGATATTTGTTGGCCGCTAAATAATCATGCAAACTATAGCATTATGACAAATTCTGCAATCAACACGTTTTCACTTGCTCTGCCGTAGTCCCTAACGCTGATTCCGGCCATGAACCTAAACCATTTGATCCGATTGCCTGTTCCTAAATAGTTATTATTTAGTCATTATAACATGTAGTAATAATTTATCATTATATGACTTACGCTTGCTTTATTTGTTATACACAATATTAATGAGAACTAACAGACAATAATGCCAAGGAAAGTATAGGGGATGTTATTAGTAGTAAATATAATGTAAATGTGAAGAAAGAAAAGTGGACGCAAAGATAACTTGGCGCGGGCAGGGAACGAACCTGCGACCTTCGAATAACGCTTCCGATGCTCTACCAACTGAGCTACCGCGGCAGCCATCACCCCGCCCACTTTATGGTGTATATATGGGCATTTAAACGTGGGAGCGTCAGACAGCGCCGCCAGGAGCCATGGCGGCGAGTGTGGAACACTCTTTTTTCAGCCAGTTGGCGTCACGTAGCACGTGAACTTATTGCGAGCTGGCAGATGACCTGATCTTAAACGAGCCCTTAAAAATTCCACTTCTTTCCTTCATTCATAGCGAGGGTCTCGTTCTGGCAGACTTGATGCTTGCAGGTAGTATGCGAGGGATTATTGGTCAGCTGCCAGCTTGTAATAAGTTCACGTGCTACGTGACGCCAACAGGCTGAAAAAACAGTGTTGCACACTCGCCGTCATGACTACTGGCGGCGGTGACTGAGGCTTCCACGTTTAAATGCACATATATACACCATAAAGTGGACGGGGCGATGGCTGCCGCGGTAGCTCAGTCGGTAGAGCATCGGACGCGTTATTCGGAGGTCGCAGGTTCGGTCTCTGCCTGCGGCAAGTTATCTTTTCGTTCACTTTTAAATGCGAAGCATTTCTTAGCGAATTTCTGCGACTTTGAGCATATCTATCTATCTATCTATCTATCTATCTATCTATCTATCTATCTATCTATCTATCTATCTATCTATCTATCTATCTAGTCGCCTACGACTTTGTGCTCTCCTGATCGCTTGGTTCATCGAATGTGCACCAAAATTACCAAAATTGGTATGGCGTAACATGACTGTATGACGAACATAAATGACAAGTCATAACACGAAAATCATGACACGCATGTCATGTACAGCATGATTTACATGCTACGCTCATGGTGCGCTGGCGGCCGTTTCGCTAGTTTGATATACACCAAAATTGGTATCTTGCGACGTGACTGTGTGACGAACATAAAATCATGACACGCATGTCATGCACAGCATGACTTACGTGCCACGCTCATGGTGCGCTGGCGGCAGTTTCGCTAGCTTGATCTACCCCGAAATTGGTATTGCGCGACGTGACTGTATGACGAACATAAAAACTCGAGTTAACATGAAAATCATGACACGCATGTCATGTATAGCATGACTTACGTGCCACGCTCATGGAGCGCTGGCGGCAGTTTCGCTAGCTTGATATACACCAAAATTGGTATCTTGTGACGTTACTGTGTAATGAACATAAATAACACGGGTTAACATGAAAATCATGACACGCATGTCATGTACAGCATGACTTACGTGCCACGCTCATGGAGCGCTGGCGGCAGTTTCGCTTGCTTGATATACACCAAAATTGGTATCTTGTGACGTGACTGTGTAATGAACATAAATAACACGAGTTAACATGAAAATTATGATAGGCATGTCATGTACAGCATGACTTGCGTGTCACGCTCATGGGGCGCTGGTGGCCGTTTCTCTAGCTTGATCGACCCCGAAGTCGGTATTGCGCTACGTTACTGTGTGACGGACACAAATAATAGGAGTTAACATGAAAACCATGACACGCATTTTCCTCAATGACATACAAGACGATGTATGCCGCTCTTTGCTGGCTGCTTCGCATTACATCGATTCCCTCAATGCGTGGGATCTGTCGGCTTTTTTTTTCTTCACATTTACATTACATTTACTACTAATAACACCCCGTACACTTTCCTTGGCGTTATTGTCTGTTACTTCTCATTAATATTGTGTATAACAAAGAAAAAAACGAGCCCTTAAAATTCCCACTTCTTTCCCTCTTACACTTATTTTAGTTATGCATTCCTTAAAAAGAATCAACGATGCGCTCCCTGGAAGAACCTGACTCCGATTCTACGGCCGCTCGGTTGATGAGTCCTTGGGCGGGGTCGCTGGCGGCTTCGTTGCCGGGATTCCCAGAGTGCGCAGGCCATGGCGGGCCGGGCTTTTGGTGGGCGAGCTGAGAAGCGGAAAGCGGTCTCACGGACTTGTCCTCGCGCGAAATTTAGGATTGCGGTATTCGAGTCGGCAAGGACGTACCGGGAATCAGTGGGTGCGAGGGTAAGCACGATCGCCGCTTCTTCCGAGGATTCTGGTGTGTGTGAATGAGGAACGCGGAGAGTTGCGATTGGTTGGAATGTGTGATCAACGACTACAACTGCCGCGTCTTCGCCCGTGCAAGCTGCATACACCCATACGGTGCCCTCTTGAAAACCGTACCATTTGTGAAGAGCTTTTGCGTGGGCCTTGTGGTGGGCCGAATGGTAGGTAACGTGGGCGTTTCTTGGGAGAGGTTTTACTATGAGCTGTGTGTGTATGGGTCAGGGGATTGGTAGAAGTGTGGGGTCGGGTGCTGGTATGTGAATAGTGAGGGTGTCAAGTATGTAGCGTCCGGTGAAAGAATGAGCTAGACGAGTGTATTGAGCTCGTCTGTGGACCTGTGTATGCGCATGTGCATGTAAGTGCGTGCGTGTCTGTTCGCACGTGCCCGCACGTGTGTCTGTATCACGTGTGTACGCGCGTGTGTATGTATGCGCATATCTATATCGCGTGTGTATGTGCGTGCGTGCCTGTATCGCGTGCGTATGATCGTGTGTATCTATGTGCTTGCGTGTCTGTATCGCGTGCGTATCTATGTGCGTGTGTGTATGTATGTGCGTGTCTTTATCACGTGTGTATGAGCGTGTGTGTGTGCCTGCGCGCCTGCATCGTGTGCGTGCGTGTCTGACAGCGGCATTGACACAAAAAGGCTTCGGGCCCACTCATTATGCCCAATTGAATTTACGTAAACCACCACATTCCTTCTTGGCTGCCTTCTTTGAGTTCATCAAGACCACAATTATCAAAAAAATTCTCCTCTATACTTCATGCTGGTTACATTATATGCGCTTAGTACACCTCCGCGTTACGGACAGCCCAAGCGGCGACGGAGAGGTAAACCGATCAGCCACCAATTGGTATCCTCATTTTTTTCAAAGCGCTTATTTGTATTTATCGAAACATCTTAAAAAAAATATTTGTCACTTTGTCCTATCGGAATCTCACTTTCGTCATGACGCTGAGGCAAAAACCAGTCAAAAAAGACGCCGGACAAGGGGAAGAAGTGACACACACAACGACTGGACTAGCAACTGTACTTTATTAGCTGACAGCAACTCCCAGAAGAACCACTGCGCATGCGCTGATCACGTAAAACCATGAAGCCAAAAACCAAAACATGAAAAAAGCAGAAAGCAAAAATTGGCCTGCATGACGGCCAAGAATCTACCGCCAGAGTGACAGGTACTCGCATTCCTTCTGTAATAATGAACTGGACGTAGTGCTGACACAATCGTCACGGTGCATGTTGATATGATATGCTTCAAGGATTTGTACCTTGTAACTTGTACCTTGTTTAAATATTCCCTTGTATGTAACTTCTTAAATTTAGCCCACAACATAACACGTACGATAAGTGGAACACGTCAGCACTATATACTCATATCTTGGTGTACACAGTGCCGTATCACATGGTAATCCCTATATCACTAGTGTAATATGTATAGATAGGAGTATACACATAGACTAGTGATTGGTGGAGAGATTGTCTAAATCATGTTCTTCAGGTTCCTAAGATTTGTATCGCGGCTGGCTGTATCCCGCAACAACAGTCACAGTTCTTATTTTAAGCTAGTCCTGTCTATACCTGTGTGTGCATTCGTGCGTCGTTTCTGTTTGAGCAGTGCGCTACAAGTGCCGAGCTGCGAGCCGTTCTGCGTGTGGCGTTCCGATTTGTTACTATCAAAGAACTTGTTCATGGGATAGTTGGTAGAACAATTAAAAGCTACCGTGCGTCCATCACTTCCCGGTAGCTATTAGACAGTTTTAATTTCGCGTACGTAGAGACCTCTCGTACGCGAACGTGAAAAGTACGCGTACGTTACGTGCACGACATCTGAAACGCTTTTAGCTACACGTACGCGACGCGCGGCGAGAGCTACCACGTAGCTCCATCTGCTGAGAATCATGAACACTGAGGTAGCTTCTTCGAGCGCCCGCGCGAGCAGACAGCGGAAGAGCAAGATTCGCCCTGCGCAAATATAAGAAGAAGTGAGAGAGCTGGCCGACGCCTTTAAGTGCGCCCGTCGTCGCGCTTCTAGCGCCATCTCGCTGGTAATGAAGAAACGCTTATAAGCGCCTCCGTCTCGGTGGACTGCAAACGGTAAAGGGTGTGTATATAACGCTCGCCGTTAGCTACGTGAGGGATCTACGCTTTGTGGTGTAGTGCTTAGCGCACCGCGTTGCGAATTGAGAGGTCGCTGGTTCGATTCCGCGCTTCGGAAGCATTTTTCTGATTTATTTTTCTTTGGGATATTGATGTATATATACATACTTATACGCAGCATGACGGCGGCGACGGCAACGGCGACGGCAGAAACCAGCCGAGACTGTCCATATAATTGCTATCGCAATAAAAATAATTAGAGCGCAAACACACGGCATATTCACATACGTACACATCTCCACCTACGGGCACAAAACACGCGCATGGCTACGTGTTTGGTGCCAGTATGTGGGGCTCTGTGTGTGTGCGAATGTGCCGTGTGTTTGCGCTCTAATTATTATTGAATTGTTGCTATCACATTCATTGCTTTGCCCTTGTGGCGAAACTGCGACTTTTTTATTATCCAAGAAACGCTTTGTGCATGTTTCTTTTTTCACAAATGTCCCATGCCATTTGCAATGAAGGCCGGAGCCCTTGTGATGATGCTGACACGTCATGCCTGTTTTCTGCAAGAAATGAATATGAGATAAACAATGTGAGTTTCAAACATCCGGCAACCTATTTAAAAGAAATGTTGGCCGGAAAACAAGACTGCCAGTAACAGGTTGTCTACATTCGCAACATGCGAAGCTTGCGGTTACAAGATGTATAGGCCATTGTTTTCTGCCTAGCGAAAACAACGGTGCAGGGCCGCCATCAGCCCACTCCGAACTCTCATTCTCCTTTGTTCGTTTGCGCGTTTATTTCTGTATGTTGGGCTTGGCAGGGGCCATTGTTGTTAGTGACATTGTAATACTTCCTGGAAGGGCAAGAGCCCTTTTTGCAACGAATCGGTCCCAAGTGCGCTCACAGAGCTCCGTGTTGCTATGGCTTCTGTGCATCTGCTATTTGCCTCTTATGTGACCTTCATGATGCACTGATCTGTTTTCCTTCAAGGATGAATTGTTTTATAAAGCCAAAAGTTGCTTCTTTTGATGTTTCTGTATGCATTATCTGATGCTAGTAGCGGAGGTGGGGGAATGATAATGAAGTGGTACGGTGATAGCGTTGTCCTCCAAGAAAGAAATACGTCCTGATTTTGGCCCTAATATTCGGGTGACAAGAACGCCAAGTTCAGGTCACACGTGCAGCTTATACGGACCATACAGTTTTCACCTCCATCCTTCACATATGATGCGATGAGTCGCAGATTATTTTGCTATTTTTTTTAACAGAATAGCCTTAAGAAATGGCCCTATGCGGTAAAGATGTGCCACTGCGACGTATGAAACGTGACTAAAACAATAATTCATTCAAAGAATTTCATTAAGGCCCCGAGGGGCAGATTCGCGTTAAGGGTTTTTTGTCGTTCTTAAGGCGAATCTTCTTGCCATGTGTATCACATATATATATATATATATATATATATATATATATATATATATATATATATATATATTTATTTATTTATATATATATATATATACATAGTGTTCCACACTCGCCGCCATGGCTGCGACTGGCGCTGCCTGACACTCCTAAGTTTCAATCCACATATATACCCTATAAAGTGGACGGGGACATGACCGCCGCCGAGCTCAGTGGTAGAGCATCGGACGCGTTATTCGAAGGTCGCAGGTTCGGTCCCTGCCGGCGGCAGGTTATCTTTTCGTCCACTTTACTTTCTTCACATTTATATTTTAGTTACTACAAATACACCCCCTATACTTTCCTTGGCATTGAAGTCTGTCAGTTCTCATTAATATGGTGTCTAACAAAGAAAAACGCGCCCTTAAAAAGTAATCTTCTTTCCTATATATATATATATATATATATATATATATATATATATATATATATATATATGTGTGTGTGTGTGTATGTGTGTGTGTGTGTTGGACGAGTTGGTACGCATTTAATACAAGCGTATGTAGAGACATTATCTTTTGTGGAGATTACGGTTTTCGCGATGCACCCTTTCGCAGCGAACGTGGTTGATAGAGCGGCGGTAAAACATGGCATACGGCGTATTTCCGACTGATTTACAAATGCACAAATACTGACGGAACGAAGAGTCAATCAGTTTAACTATCCTGTTTTCTCAGCAGATGGTGGCATGAGTCTACGCTTTCTCTCCATGAAACATGAAGTCACCACGGATAGCTTATATTGATGCGACTTGTTGCGCTACTCCTCAATGGCTGCATTTGTCCAGATAAGCACTGCAATTCGCTACCTATGGTTATAAGCTTAACAAAGCAAAAAGAAAGCTTGCGCAACCCCGTCTGCATAAAAACAAAACAATAAATTTTTTACTTACTGTTCCGTTTATTGGGCACAGCTATATATGCACCCAGCATGTTTAAGATTACCATATAAAGCTACTGAACTATTAGAAATTGCACTCGCGTGATCATGAGAGCGACTATAAATGAAATGATGCTAAGCGCTTTCACTGAAGTTGTCATGATATACCCTAATGTAAAGCTGTGCACTCTCTAACAGCAGCTGCTCATAAACTGCTGTATGCATAGAATACACCGCAGCCAACTTGCTCCTCGGCCAGACAAGTGTCTGTGAGCGCTGAATTCCCTTACCTGGTAAATATCAATTGTTAAAAAGCAAGAGGTATACAAGATGTTGCTCTGAAACGCGACGCTGTGCTATGGGGCTTGTATTAACACTCCCGAATAATAGATGAGCCGAAGCAAAACGCACTCCCGCTGAAAGTATGTCAGGTTACATTTCTTGATCTGTAGCTCGCGTTTTCCTGGGAATGTTTACTATCGCTCTTCTTCAGATACATTACGTTCATCCTGACATGCGTGGCCAGAATTGGAAATTTACTTTATTAAGTACAAATTAGAATACGCACAAAATAATACAACTCGACAATTTCTTACTTATCGGGACAACTGAGTTGCTCTATCAGATGAATGTGCCATTGAAGGAGGAGTAACCATTGGTATGGTGAACATTCCTGGATTCCTGGTAACCAACTTTTTAGAGGGATGCCGCCAAACTTTTGGAACATGGTAGGAAAACGTTGCTTATTGGGACATGGGAGTAAAATAATGCTACGGGGAAGCATTGTTTCACTGCCTGCAACTGCGAGTATACATTTTCTGCCAAAGAGAGCCGGAACTTACTTTAAGTATCCTTCACAGTGTCGTGGCAACCAGGCAGCACAGGGGCGCACGCAAATACCCATCAAGTGGGTGCGAGAGGAGTTGGCGGAACGGCGTGTTTGCAGGCGATTTTGGAGGCTGCGTGCCGCCTTGTGTAGCTACCGCCGCTCCCCATGGTGTGCCGCCGTGTGCCGACCCTGCGTAGAGTGACTGCCAAAATTTTAGAACACGCCAATGGTGTCCTCGGAATTGGCCGGCGGCAGCTCTATTCCTTCCCCACCGTCCGACGCACGGCTATTGTGCGATAAGAAGAGAACATAGAACATTCCTTTCGGCGCAGTTGAAAATGAAAATGTGTTCGGTGTTTCTTGGAATAGATGTCACAAATGGTACCCTCATGTCTATGATTGTGAAGGAACTGCGAGGCACGCTGCTTGTGTTTTTGCGATAGTTGAAGTGCCGATTGAGTGATTTCGCTGTGTGATTGGTGGCCAGGTTGGCTTCGTATTGTTCAACTGAATGCTTAAACTCTTCGTAGAAGAACACAAAGAACTAAATACGTATACCCATTCCCTGTTGCTTGACTAGTTGATGTGTGTAATCGAAATATAGTGCATGAACGACAGTTGAGCGGCACGTTTTTACCTAGTGGAGACGTACAGGGGTGATGGAAATAAACACGAACAGCGCGGTGTGCTGTTTTTATCACGCTCTGACCTTGGTGGCCATAAAGAGATGCTACATAGTTCTTAATTTTGTCATGAATCATTCTAGTCGCGTTTTATTACCGTCTGGTCCACAACCGTTTTAAAATAAAGGCGAAACAGCAGATAATGTAGATGCCGCATGCTCGCGTTTCTTTCTATCCACACCGTACAATTCTCGCCGAACAAGCCGGCAACGCGGCACGCTGCCACTACGGCCCAACGTTCTTCGCACGTTTGGTTGTCCCGTTCTGAGTCATTCGCGCAGGTAAAACTTACATGGCTCCCTAAGCTATCATCATAAAACGAAGGCAAGACGAAAGCCACCTTCTTTTTCTTCTCAGTCGATATATTGTTCGTGTCCCGCTACCCTCCAAAAGCTTTCTGCACCTAACGTGGTTTTCGACTGCCTCGAGGATTGGTGGCTCCTCACCTGGTGGAACGTTGCACTGCCTCCTTGATCGGCCTACCACTGACCAAGCTACGATGTCATGTGATGACGTTGTCATGTGACGTCACGTCACTAAAATACCTGATTCCCGTGCAGAAGACCTGGGATTGATTGCCCCTCGAACCGAAGATTTTGTTGTTTACATCCATCCCAATTTCTCGCTCAAGAACATCGCCGATTTTCAGCTCACAACTACGACGCTGACGCCAACACAGGAATTTCTGCGATCCGGACTCATTAAAGCTGTCGCGTTAAAATACGTTCTCAGTCACTAAGAAGAGGGTAAGGAAACCCACAGGGCAGATGTACAGAAATGCGAATGACGGCGTAAACTCGCGAGCGTACAAATAATATTTTGTTTTGCTCACGTGCTAGAGAGCTCTACAGTGCGCCACAACGTTTGTTTTGAAAAAATCCGCAAACAGGGGGTCTGTACTCGAGTCGACGTTTCGAGAAGTGGACTCGTGTTTTTCAAGGCTGCAACCGACTTCCTTAGTGATTTAGTGTATATGCTTCGTACCCTCTTCTCCAGTCCAAACAAAGAAGGAGGAGAGGGTAACTGTGAATATAGGTGGAGGGAGACCGGTGTGGCGAATTGGGTGAGTCAAAAGCAAAAGGTATACCATGAAAACAAAGAAAAAAAATTCGGGCAGTTTGCTCTAAGTCGCGCGAAGCTTGGCACAGCGAAGCATGGACCCTCGCCGCTCTTACTCCCCGTTCACCGAAAATTCTAGCTTCGAGATGCGCGGCTTCCTCCTCGGAAGTACGCAGCCAGGCTATGCACTATAGAGCTGAGGTTCGCGCGATGACTCCGTCTGTGGGCGTCGCTTAGCTACTGCGCATGCGCGCTTGGCCAGTTGGTGCGGTATCTGGACGCTAGACGACACGACGCTTGCTTCATCTTTCTTTTGATCTTTTTTTTCTCTATGTACTTCTTTCCCTTGCACTGGTGTTCTCTCTGCCTCTCTCTCTTTTTCTTTCTAGATTTCTTTCTCTCTTTTCCCTCTTCCTCATTCTTTCTGTGCTACGCCGTACTCTCTCACCTCCTCCTTTCCCTCCTCCTCACCCCACATCTGTCCTCCTCACGCTCACTTCCCTTTTCCACCGCCTGGCTACATTATACTATGCAAGATTTTGCTATGCACTACTACGATGTCTGGATAGACGAAACTTCACAGAGGCGACAATTAATTGAAGATACAAAGATGCCTTTGCTGCTTAACCAGGTCTTCACAGGCAGCGTCTGCGTATGCACTTCGTAGAAGAATGTCTTGGATATTGGTGAAATAGGCATTTTCTTCACACTCACAAGCACGTCGTGTCCAGGCAATCCAACATATAGTGAGTGGTACAAAGGTGCAGGAAACAACATATCTAATATGGCATTGTATAGAACTTTTCGTGATGAGAGAATAAATAGTCATTAGAGAATCTTACTGTCAAAAACCGCACTGATTCATACACTTCACGCACGAATCCTTGCAAATAGGGAGGCGAGGCACAATTAGTAGATACCACTAAACTTGGTAAAACATCGACGAGATTCACTTGTAAGAATGTTCGAAGGAGCGGATGATCGCAGTCCCGAAAATAGAAAAAACGAGACACCAATTGTCTAATAAAGAGATGCACCAACTCAAGACCACCTGCACAAACTGGTCTAAAAACATTGTCACGCCTCATCGGCTCGTAACTTGATGACCAAATAAAGGTGGCAAAGATTCGGTGAAACTTCTGAATGTAAACCCTGGAAAAATGTAGTATTTGCACTACGTAGAACAATTTTGTTGCCACGAATAGATTGCATGCTTTAGCTCTGCCGAAAATTGAGAGGTTATGGGGAATAGACGTCTGGGCATAACGCTTTAGGCTGGGTACACGTTCTTCCAATAATGTGCGCTTGACTTACATGCATCCAGTGGAACGCCAAGGTATTTCGGTGGCACACAGGAGCATGCAATACCCTTAAATTAGTTGGTTTATAAGCCCACGGGCCAAACCACAGTCCTAAACTTTTAGCAAAGTTCATTCGTGCACCAGAAATGGTTCCGAATTCCGGAATAGTGGACACCACGGTTTTTAAATGCGAAGCATTTCTTAGCGAACTTCTGCGACTTTGAGCGTATCTATCTATCTATCTATCTATCTAGCCGCCTACGACTTTGTGCTCTCCTGGCCGTTTCGTTAATCGGATGTTTACCAAAATTGGTGTGTCATAACATGGCCTTATTACGAACATAAATAACAGGTCATATCATGAAAATCATGACACGCATGTCATGAACAGCATGATTTACATTCCACGACCTTAGGCTCTTGCGGCCGTTCCGTTAATTTCATATACACCAAAATTGGTACGACGTGACAAGAATTCATGACGAACATAATGACTGGTCGAAGGAAAGAAGTGTTAATTTCAAGGGCTCGTTTTCTTTGTTATACACAATATTAATGGGAACTAACAGACAATAACGCCAAGGAAAGTATAGGGGATGTTTTTAGTAATAAATGTAAGGTAATTGTGAAGAAAGAAAGAAAAGTGGACGAAAAGATAGCTTGCCGCGGGCAGGGACCGAACCTGCGACCTTCGAATAACGCGTCCGATGCTCTACCAACTGAGCTACCGCGGCGGCCATCCCCCCGTCCACTTTATAAGGTATATGTGTGCATTTAAACGTGGGAGCGTCAGTCAGCGCCGCCAGTAGCCATGACGGCGAGTGTGGAACACTCTTTTTCTGCCTTGTTGGCGTCACGTAGCACGTGAACTTATTACGAGCTGGCAGCTGACCAATAATCCCTCGCATACCACCTGAAAGGATGAAGTCTGCCAGAACGAGACCCTCGCTATGAATGAAGGAAAGAAGTGTTAATTTCAAGGGCTCGTTTTCTTTGTTATACACAATATTAATGGGAACTAACAGACAATAACGCCAAGGAAAGTATAGGGGATGTTTAATAATATTAATATTGTGTATAACAAAGAAAACGAGCCCTTGAAATTAACACTTCTTTCCTTCATTCATAGCGAGGGTCTCGTTCTGGCAGACTTCATGCTTTCAGGTGGTATGCGAGGGATTATTGGTCAGCTGCCAGCTCGTAATAAGTTCACGTGCTACGTGACGCCAACAAGGCAGAAAAAGAGTGTTCCACACTCGCCGTCATGGCTACTGGCGGCGCTGACTGACGCTCCCACGTTTAAATGCACACATATACCTTATAAAGTGGACGGGGGGATGGCCGCCGCGGTAGCTCAGTTGGTAGAGCATCGGACGCGTTATTCGAAGGTCGCAGGTTCGGTCCCTGCCCGCGGCAAGCTATCTTTTCGTCCACTTTTCTTTCTTTCTTCACAATTACCTTACATTTATTACTAAAAACATCCCCTATACTTTCCTTGGCGTTATTGTCTGTTAGTTCCCATTAATAATGACTGGTCGTAACATGCAAATCATGACGCGCATGTCATGTGCAGCATGATTTACATGTCATGGTCTCTGGGCGCTCGCAGCCGTTTAAATGAAGGGATATATACGAAAACTGGTATGACGAGACATTTCTGTATGAAGAACATAACTGACTCGTGGTAACATGAAAATTATGACATGCATGTCATGTATGACATGATTTACATGCCACGCTCATGGCACACTCGCGGTCGTTTCGCTAGATTGATATACACCAAAATTGGTATTGTGCTATGTGACTGTATGAAGAACATGAATAACAGGTCGTAGCATGAAAACCATGACATCCATGACATGTATGTCATGATTTACATGCCACGCTCATGGTGCATTTGCGGCTGTTTCGCTTGCATGATATACACCAAAATTGGTATTGCGCGACACGACCGTATGAGGAACGTAAGTGAGAGGTGGTAACATGAAAATCATGACGTGCAAGTCATGTACAACCTGATTTACATGCCACGCTCATGGTGCGCTAGCGGCCGTTTCAGTAGATTGATATGCACCAAAATTGGTATTGCGCGAAATGACTGTATGAAGAACATCAATATCAGTTGGTAAGATGAAAACCATGATATGCATGTCATGTATGTCATGATTTACATGCCACGCTCATGATGCATTCGTGGCCGCTTCGCTTGCTTGATGTACACCAAAATTGGTATTGCGCGCAGCGACTGTATGACGAACGTAAATGAGATATGGTAACATGAAAATCATGACATGCATGACATGTACGACATGATTTACATATCATGGTCATGGGGCATTCGTGGCCGTTTCGCTTGCGTGATATACACCAAAATTGGTATTGCGCGGCGCGACTGCATGACGAACGTAAATGAGAGGTGGTAACATGAAAATCATGACATGCATGACATGTACGACATGATTTACATATCATGGTCATGGGGCATTCGTGGCCGTTTCGCTTGCGTGATATACACCAAAATTGGTATTGCGCGGCGCGACTGCATGACGAACGTAAATGAGAGGTGGTAACATGGAAGCATGACATGCAGGTCATGTACGACATGATTTGCAAGCCACACTCATGATACATTCGCGGCCGTTTTCCTAGCTTGATATATACCAAAATTCGTATTGCGCGCAGCGACTGTATGACGAACGTAAATGAGACGTGGTAACATGAAAATCATGACATGCATGACATGTACGACATGATTTACATGTCATGCTCATGGCGCACTCGTGGCCGTTTCGCTTGCTTGATATCCACCAAAATTGGTGTTGTGCTATGTGACTGTATGAAGAACATGAATAACAGGTGCTGGCGTGAACACCATGACATATATGACATGTATGTCATGATTTACATGCCTCGCTCATGGTGCACTTGCGGCCGTTTCGCTGGCATAATATGCACCAAAATTGGTATTGCGTGACACGACCGTATGACGAACGTAAGTGAGAGGTGGTAACATGAAAATCATGACATGCAAGTCATGTACAACCTGATTTACATGCCACGCTCATGCTGCGCTAGCGGCCGTTTCAGTAGATTGATATACACCAAAATTGGTATTGCGCTAAGTGACTGTATGAAGAACATGAATAACAGTTGGTAAGATGAAAACCATGACATGCATGTCATGTATGTCATGATTTACATGCCACGCTCATGGTGCATTCCCGGCCGCTTCGCTAGCTTGATGTACACCAAAATTGGTATTGCGCGCAGCGACTGTATGACGAACGTAAATGAGATATGGTAACATGAAAATCATGACATGCATGACATGTACGACATGATTTACATATCATGGTCATGGGGCATTCGTGGCCGTTTCGCTTGCGTGATATACACCAAAATTGGTATTGCGCGGCGCGACTGCATGACGAACGTAAATGAGAGGTGGTAACATGGAAACATGACATGCAGGTCATGTACGACATGATTTGCAAGCCACACTCATGATACATTCGCGGCCGTTTTCCTAGCTTGATATATACCAAAATTGGTATTGCGCGACGCGACTGTATGACGAACATGAATAACAGGTGGTAACATGAAAACCGTGACATGATGTCATGTATGTCATGATTTACATGCCGCGCTCATGGTGCATTCGCGGCCGTTTCGCTAGCTTGATATACACCAAAATTGGTATTGCGCGAAGCGATTGTATGACGAACGTAAATGAAAGGTGTTAACATGAAAATCATGACATGCATGTCATGTATGGCATGATTTACATGCTATACTCGTGGTGCACTCGCGGCCATTTCGCTCGCTTGATATACACCAAAATTATTATTGCGCGATGTGACTGTATGACGAACATAAATGAGAGGTTTTAACATGCGAATCATGTTATACATGTCATGTATGGTATAATTTACATGCCACTGTCATGGTGTGCTTCCGGCCGTTTTGTTAACTGGATATATACCGAAATTGGTATGGCACGACTCGAGTGCGTGATCAACATAAGTGACAGGTCATGCATTGTATATACCAGAATATGCGTTTCATTGGCATGGTGTATACTAGATTGTGCATGCACGCGTGCATGGCAAACATGCGATATATGGTGGACTAGATGCCATAGCATGAATGATTTCATTTGGCTCAAAGACAAACAAGACGATGTATGCAGCTCTTGCTGGCTGCTTCGCATTACATCGATACCCACAGTGCGTGGGATCTGCCGAATTTTTATACTGGAAATGTCTGTACAAAAGAACGCCTGGTCATCCGCATACGCTAATACTTTCACCTCATTTCCATAAACACAGTGGAAACACAGTGGAAAAAAAAGCAGTGGAAACTATAGAACATTGCTTCATCAGTTGTAAAGCGCCATACTTATTTGGGACGTTCTACAAAGGGCTTTTCAAAACAACTCGATTTAAATTCGTATAGCGTACGTTATCTCGTGCCACCCAAAAGCCATTCGATGCCTGTTGACATGCTATTACTAATAAGTATGCACAGTGTATAGAAAAGTCGCATGTTAGACAGGCATGCGGAACCCATGGTATCATCACGGTTGCATTTCATTCAAATGGCTCTTCAGCTAAAACACTTTTATGAACAATTAGAGATTCAGCCAAACTGGTATCCACTCTTCATAAAATGTATAGCTTTAATACCCTTTTAGGACTTCTGTGTAACGCTTGTACGCTGGTAGAGGCCACCTTGAGTATTTTGTTTGCTATGTATGCTAACTACGCACATTTGTAATATATACCATGAAAAAAAAAACCTGGATAGACGAGTGGTTAGTACGCTCGCCTTCGGATCGAGGTTACGCGGATTCGAATCCCGCCTCGTGAAAACTTTTTTCAGCATGAATCTTCCTTTCTTTTTAATATATCTTTCTTTCCGTCTCTCCCTTTGTTTCTTTCTTACTTTCTTTCTCTCTTTCTCTCTGAATTTGTTCTCAGGTACGTGCACAGTGGCGCATAACCGTTAAGACGATGATAGTTTTATCTTTTTTTTTATCGCGCGCCTGCTCTTCTCTCCGCTGTCCTTTCCATCTTTCTTTCCCTTTCCCCCTCCCCTTAGTGTAGGGTAGCAAACCGGATGCTACAATTCTGGTTAACCTCCCTGCCTTTCTCTCGTTTTATTATCTCTCTCTCTCTCTTTCTGCGATCGACTCGCAATGAACAATTTGCTAAACTGCTTCGCTGTTAAAAGGCGGAGAGGGGGGAGGGCTAGACTTTTCGTTGAATTGCAGTTGTCAGAGGAAGCATCAATTAACAATGGTAGGTTAGAAATGCCGAGAAGAAGGGCTTATTTCTCAATGGTTTTTCTTGCGCATGTGCCATATCGGATGGATTCAAGAGCCCCCTTAGAAACGTTTGTACCTGCTGGCTGGAGCGAATTTGAATTTGTGAATAAGGTATAACTCTGTATATTATCTGTCTCTTGGGGACCGGAAGTTTGACTGAAGCATGTAAAGTTTGAGATTGTCCAAGTTGGGACGTGCTGCTTTAAATTGCTGTGCCACTGCTTTCGGAAATTTCTTCGCCGTGTCCGCGCGACGCTCGTTTAACAGACTGTCCAGCTTCGCCATTGTACAGTTTGTGACAATGTGAACATCTGATCATTTAGGCGAAGTTTGAGCTAGTGCAGGTAAAACTAGAGTTGATATGATAGACGTAATTACTTCCGGTGCTTTTAACTATTACGTCATCTTGAAGGCATTTGCAAGTCTTAGATCTTGGACGAGAACAAGGTTTTATGTGGGCCGTAGAATGAGGGTTTCCTTTAGCATGCACTAACATGTCCTCAAGATTCCTCTTGCTGCGATACACGACCTTTGATACTTATGAAAACGAAGTACCAAAACGGAGTACTTCGGAAAACGAGTACAAGTTGCGAGAAACCAGTGTGCCAGAAAAAGCATGCAACTCGCTTTGTTCCCTTGCAAAATAGGAGTGGTACGTCTATGAAATACCGACTTCCTGTGGAGGCTTCTACATCGATCAGACGGGTCTCTGTGTGAATGACCACCTACAAGAACACGCCAGCAATCTTGAAGCAAAGACGGATAGCGATTTCGCGATCCATTGTGTTAGGTGTTGCTGTAGCCCCTATTTCCAGCAGATGCGCATCGTTCGCTGAGACCGAGATTCCCGAGCTCGGAAAATCTATGAAGCCTTCGCAATGCATAACGTTGAGCCAGCATGTGTCACTTCACCTTCGATAGCGTTATGCGAAAAAGGGATTAGCTATATTCACCCTTAAGTTCTTGCTCTCTATACACCAGAGCACGCCTGTCTCGCACCCAGGCTGCTGGCGAACCGAGTGGATACTCTCGCACCCAGACGCCGGGCTGACCGGGGCTGCCAAGGCGCGCGCAGGCGGCACCAAGTAAACAGGGCAAGCTGCAGTTCTGAGGCTTTAAAGTGCGAAAAAGTACCCGTTCACGCCGCTTCAGCGTATAAGAGCTCGTCTGGGCACTACTGCGTTGTCTTTGGATGTCAAAACAAGCAGCGCAACAAGAGGATATTAGCGTTGTCTGCGACGATTGCGACGCGCCACGGAAATAGTGCCGGTGCGGTGTTTTCAGCTTCGCCGCGAGTGGATAACTGTGATTCAAGCAGAAAAACTAGGAGCCGAGTGAAAATGCGCGAGTAAGTACACTAACTGCGTGTGTTCTGCAGTGTGATGCCCACCTATTTCATTTTGCGAACGTAATTTGCGTGACACGCAGCTGGGTTGAAGGCAGGCGCGAGCTCTGTGTGGGGGTGCACTTCATACATTTGAGCGTTTCCTTTGACGAAAATCTAGTGCAAGGTAGTGCTTTCAAGCACAAGCAATCAGCATGCTTTGACACTTTCAACGTAATATTAAGCTTTAGTGCTTTTGGTGGCATCCACGCCTTCGAGATTTCGTCTTCAAAAGGTAATAAAGGCACGGTGCTCCTCAACAGCTGGCCAGAATTTCGTATTTTCATTTCAGTGTTTGATGTCCCCAAATTTATTTGGACACGAGGCACCCAGCTGCACATAATACATATATTGGCACGTAAGTAAACAGTACTCGCGCCAGTGTCCTTTACGTCGCAGGCGTAGCTAACCGGCTTAACTAAGAGTAGCACAGTTTCGCTTGTAAAGCACCATCGTTAGAAGAATAAAATCGCGTAGGTAGCTTCCAAAAGGGATTGATGAACGATACTGCAAGTTATACTCTCTGATAGCACGCTTTTGTGAGCAAGACGCATTATTGTAAGAGCGCTCGTGAAACAAAAATTACTTTCCGCGAAACTACCCGTAAAGCGTACTCTAATTATTACGCGATGCATGCTGAAATGATGATCTTTCACAAAACTTTGTGCACAACTTGTAATATGCGGCAACAAAACATCGTTTCACTCTTTCGCGAGCTGCACTGCAATTACGATTCACGCGTACTACTGCGAGAACGTTTTTTTACAAATGTAACAGCGTACGTATCTGACGAGGTTGTTTCCGCAGCCGACTCAGCACGTACTGTATACATTGTGGACTTGCATGAGCAAGATGTTCTTGATGTTCCAATAGAATCAGCGAAAATGTCCAGGCTAGAAAAGACGCGAAACACGCTCTCCGACGGGCTGAGTTTCGGGAGTTTCACGTTTGCTCTGTGTAGCGTCCGCTGGCGTGGCAGCCCGCGCATGTTGTTTCGTCGTGTGTGCGATAGATGGCGCGACGCGCGACGCAAATATGGCGATGCGCATGGAATTCGCTGTGTTCTGGTCTATAGGGTAAGGCGCATGCGCATTTTCGAAACCCCTCCCCCTCCTCTCACATACAAACCGTGTATATCCGTGTAGAGGTGTGCACGGGCTCCGGGTAGCCCGAAAGCCCGAGCCCGACCCGGCCCGCGGGCCGGGCTCGGGCGGGCCGACGTGTTTTCACCTCGGGCCCGGGCCGGGCTCGGGCTACTTGGAGTTTTATCGGGCCGGGCTCGGGCCCGGCGCAAAGCCCGACTCAAGCCCGAAATATAGAGAATGAGCGGGAATTGTTTTCCAGCACGCATACAGCGCCTTTTCCGCGACCGCCCGTTACCGCTTCTCCTTTCCATTCGCTACTTTAAACAAAAGGGGAGCAGGTAAAGCACTGCCTCTGTTGCATTCCGACAAACAGAGAAGTAACACCACCTGAGCTAGTAACGGCGCCACGCGACTGTTCGCGTTAGATTTAAGGCCAAATCCCATATGAGTGAAAATGTACGCGACAGCGACGAGCGACCCGACGTAGATCGCCTTCGTGCAAGCTGACGCTTGCATGGGCATACCCCATACACGTGACGGCTTTGGCGAGCGAACTCTATTGTTGCTGGCATGAGGCCGTCTACTTGCTTGCTGTTTTTGCACGACAATTTCTAATCTGTGTAATAGAGACTGTTCGTCGTGTGTCATTTGATCACATTTGCTATGCTCAATAAAACGCGAAATTACCGGAAAACGATGTTTTGTTTTCACAGCGAAGCTTCAAAAAGCCGGGCCGGGCCGGGCCCGGGATTATGTTTTCGTACGTCGGGCCGGGCCGGGCGGGCTCGCAGCCCTTTGCCGTCGGGCTCCGGCGGGCCTTCGACAAAGTCAGCGAGCCCGGGCCGGGCTCGGGCTCGGAAATACGGCCCGTGCACAGCTCTATATCCGTGTTCGCACAAATAAACGCATTGTTGTTAGTGCTTGGTCCGTTTGTTTCTTTCTGTCCTCGTTTTTCGCGCTCTTTCGCAGTCATAAGTCGTAAGAAAATCAGTTCCAGCCGTGAAGAAGACAAGTCCACTTGCTGAAACGTCGGCTCGATTCTTTTGTATACCTTGCCTCAGCGTTACATACGTCAGAAGCAATCTTTTGGCTGGAAGAAAAGAGAACTGAACATATAGGTAATAACGTCTTGGTATAACTACTACGTACACTAACATGCTTGACAAAAATCTTTTGGTTGGGACGAACTTCAATACCTGCACAACGCAAAAATGCTGTAATGCAATAGCCTCTAGAGGAATTTTAATTAGGTTGTTGACTTCACTCAGGAAAAGCAATTTTCGAAACACTACAGGAAGCACATTACTTCGTCAAGGTGCCACTTTTTTTCAAATGGCACTAGCAGGCCCCGGACAGTCGCAAGTTCCAGCCATTGCCGAAAAAATAACATAGTGCTACTCCCTCAAAGTGCTGCCCTCGTGAACGCACAGTTCCCCGCTAGAGGATTCGTAATAAGTGCAAGATTTAAAGAGAACTATCATTTTCGCAAAAAAACCGCTCTTTCTTACATAACTGAAACATAATATTTGAATTCCGTGTTGTGCGTAGTGCTTATGAGCACTAAATTTGTTGTTTAACGATTACGACGCAATGATATTCACCAGACATTCACACGTTGACGTCATGGAACTGGCACGTGACTTCTACCCTGGATTCTCTGACCACTGACGAAGCAGAAAGAAAGCGCCGCTGCTCTTCGGCGGCCGCAGCTAACGTGCAGATGCGCAGTCAGTTTTCATCCGATGGTCGGTCGGGTCCACTGTTTTCCGTTGCCTTGCAAGCATTCTTTGTGTATGATTCGCTCATGCAGCAACATTGTAGTTATGGCAGGTAGTCGCTGCACTGCTATATGGTGCCGCAGGAGCTCCGATACCGGCGAAGGCGTCGATTTCTGCGGGCGGGTTCCCCGGCGATGACAGGTAGATTTGTTTTGCTTATGCGTGCTTATTTGTTATTTTGGTCCGTGATTGCATTCGGATGCTTTGTTGCCACTGTCAGCGTTGTGTATTTGTGTACGCATATGTGCATGCAGTGATCCTACACGTTTTCGAATGCTTACGCTTCTCTCGACTTCCGCTCCAACGTGATTTCTTTGCGTAAACCCCGACCTGCTTCGCGTCCTCAGCTAGACCGCTTTGTGTTGTAATACATGAAACCTGGCACCAGTACATGTCCTTCGGTTTCATGTAAAGGTAGTGCACATCAAGCTAGTACAGTGTTCCGAAGGGTGCCGAAGGATGCTGCTGGGCGTGTAAACGCGCTTAAAACAAGTGGACGAAAGCGTACGAGGCACATATTGCTCTTCGCGAGTCCCGCCCTCTTTCGCAGTGTCGGCGCATATGCACGATAGCCAAAGAAAATAACTTTTAAAAGCGGTTTTTTTCCACACACAAATAAAGCAAAGCAATACAAAACAGTTTTTGTTTCCACTTCTTGTTTGCGCAGCGCCATCTCTCGGGTGCCATCGGTAGTTCCATGCGCTACCGCTGCGTATTTTTCGTATCATTGTCAAAGCTAAAGTTTCCCTTCCCTAAACTGGTTCTTCATTCTATGCCAGTAGTTATTAAGTTTACAGAAACAGAAGCACGAGGGGTAGAAATGTATCAATCTGCAGAGAAATAAGATATTATTGTCAACTGCGTCTGTTATATAATTTAAGGCGAACAGCCATGTTATATATTTCGCAGCTTGCGTAGAAGTATTGCAATATATTCAAAAGGTTTGGTACCATCTTATTCATATGTTAGCGGTATATTTCGTAGCTGTGAGCAACGCCTCTATTTCACCTATCGATATCGTTTATCGTTATTGTTTTGAACGTCGGTTTCTTTTTTATTGTAATGTTCGAATTTCAAACAATCTTTATAATACATTGATAGCCTAGTGAACAATCCGTTTCACCAATCAGCTTCCCACGTTTTGGAAATGTACCAAAATATATCGGAATAGCTGTACTAAATTTATAAACCAATCACCGCAAAAATTTGCACCTGAGCCGCTTGACAATAGTCCACGTCAGAAATGTACTGAAATAATACTACAAGTACTTCAATACTTATGCAGATGTACAATAACCGAGCCAATATATTTTTGCATTTATCTTGAGTTTTTGTCTAAGTACGTTTACTTTCGAGCAGTAGTGCTTACAATTCATGTTTCATTCTGTTTTTTAACGACATAGCACCGCGATATTTCACAGTGATTGGATGTGTATGCGCATCGCTCCGTGTTGTAAGCTCCTTGTTTTTAGTTACAAGTGCTATTCCACTTCTTGGACTGCTGTGACCGCTACATAAGTGCACCTGGCGCCCATTCACAAGGTGTGTCACCCTCTCCGTGATCCTCTCTCAATGCGCCAGCCATCGCCTCGAGCTGCGGGCCTACGCCTTGCGCGCAGTCAAGCGCGGTTGGTACAGCTACGTTAACGCATTGCCGTGCTGCGCTTGAAACACCGTCTCAATGTTTTACCATCCCGCCTCGTTCCAAAGAGGGCATCTCCAACTGTGAGGCAACTACCGTGCAAGGGCTCCGATGACGTGAGGCCCAGTGCTTGCAGCATGGAACACAGCTTGTCTATCCCGCTGCGGACTCGTGCCATGAAACTGAACGATGCTACCGGCGATGAAAGTCCAGCACGTGAGGTCGCGTCTGGAGTGGTGTCTGATACAGCGTCCAAACGACCGCGCCAAATACGCAACGACAGTGCAATGAAGACACAGTTGGGTTGCCTACTACGCCTTCGTGCGCTTCGGTGTGTCCACATTGCCCAATCGTGCCATTCAAGCACCTGTGGGCTCTTGCCTCAACACCAAAACGTTCCAAGGAGTTGCGCTACACAAACCTACAAATCCCTATTCAAACGTTCCGTATGGTCATTCCAATAATTCCGTATGTTTGCGTAAGATTCTTACGGAAACATATGGAAAATATGAGGTAGATATACGGAAAACATGTGGATTCCGTATTGAACAACTGGAATTATTGGAATGGCATACGGAACGCTTCAGTAAGAATACCACCTCATTATGGGCGCATTTTATGGAATCAGTTGAAAAGCTTAAGACGCTTCAGGACATGTGTACATCGGAAGACGCCATCCTTCTAGTGGACGCATAGTTCACAACTGGCACCAATTTCACGGTACGCTTTCTATAGCGTTGACTACAACGAAGAACCTGAAAAACTGCGGCAGGAGCGTTCTTGTCGTAAGTGTAAAGTTACTGCCACTGGTTACCCGGGTTGCGGCCGCACATGCCTCGCCACTCTACAGGCTCCACCTACTCAGCCAAAGCGCTTGCTGCATTGCAGCTGCATGTTGCGACCGAGATCGTTCAAGCCTTCCGTAGTATACCGTTAGTGGTGCTACTGGCAAGCGCACATGAAATTATCCTACCCCTCTCCAGCGAACGATAACACAATGAAAGCTACATCGTCACCATCGTTTCAATGTGGCCTCTGTCAAACCAACGACCATCGCACTATCGAAGCGCGCAGCATCTAACAAAACTCGGCGCCGTGACGATCGGCAATTAGCAAAGCCACTATTGTATAAAGCACCAAACCATGTGGCTACACCCAACAGTTTTGCTCTTCTAGCGTCAATAGACGAGGATTCTGTACTTCTAACGAATGCACCTCCCAAATTAGATGTCATTAATGACATCTAATTGTCATTAACACATGCAATATTGCGTGGCAGAAGCGTAGAATTTTACTAGGAGTCAAATCATTTGAATTGCGCAACGAGTGGGTGGTTTAACGTTCTACCCATGACAAAGCACATTGAAATATTTAATAAACATTAACAGCAACAGCAGCAACAAAGTGGCGCGATGCGCTGATGCGCGTGTGCGCTTTCGGGCGCGTAGTGGGTACTTTGCTAATCGGTAAAAGGAAGAATTATGGCGTAGTGAGCAATTCGCAACTCCACTTACACTAGGCATTCTAGGATAGTTTGAAAGGGCCTTAGTTACGCGCAGAGGCTCTTCATTCCTTGCGGCACGGCTGAGGTGTCCACCGAAAAGCGAAGCGAGGCTAGAAATTGACAAGGCGATGCGAATGGGGCCCGATTATGCTATCGCGTTCTGCTCTTGAAGTGGAAGCTCCAGAGTCCCCCAAATTTTTAGTGTTCCTTTGAATATTTCGCACCTAACATGAGCGGGCCTTCTCGTTCAATCAATCTGTAAGATACCTTCGTAGGCATAACCATTCAAATAATGTCTAGGCTTAGAACACGTCTTTCTGCTACGCTAATAATGGTTATTTGAACTGAGCGGTAAATATTCAGTTTCTTCGTGCTCACGGTGCCGTAAGAAGGCAGCAGTACGATTAACCATGTGACTTTCTCAACTTCTTTCATGTAATCGTGAAAAAAAAATCGCCGCGAAGCAAAATTTATGAGCTCAATCATTAGGCATTGCAGATGCGCAAAAATTTCGTCTAATTGACTTATAAACTGAGTAGACACAGCGCTGTTCCTACCAAATTCATAAGAGCATCGCTCTACTGCGCTAAACAGCCACGAATCCAGAGTCTAGATAATTGTCTAATATAATGGTCAAGTTTCTTTCATAACAAGTAGCTTAGAATTTTCTTCAATAAGTAAGCTCGAAGCACCAATACCAAGGTTGCGGTAGGATTGCTTCACAACTGCTGAGCACAAGCATCGCAGGTGCGGTAATCATAGAGATGTCTCGTAATATTTGTGCACCTTTTTCACAAAAATGCTTTCAAGAGTTCATGTGGTCTCAGCGTATCCAAGCACATGGATAATCGTATGCCTAGGACAGAATACATGGTGATATAAAAGAATTGAACTTGGTACATACGGGAAAAATATGTTTTATTATAGCCAAACTAATTTTTCAAAGCCCTATTTATTTTTTCTCAAGCCACAGCATACGAATGCATACATTGTATCATGAGTTGATATAAGCGCGCGAAAAGACAATATTTAGAACGGAGTATTACCTCAAGTCTGTTCATACTACAGATTTCTATCTTTGCACTTCGCCATTCTTATACTATCCATGTTTTTAGAAGTGCTGAAGCAATGTAAAAAAAAATATGTGAAAAAATGCCAGAGATGAAATCTTCGTCTTCTTCATGATTCGCTGTGCCAAAACTGCGTTGTTTATTTATTCACTTTCGTACAAAATACATTGCGACCTGTTCGCTATTGAACATTTCCAACTTGCGGCCGCAGTTTTGTGAATAAAAAGTAGTATTAATTGTTGCAATTTTTTGCTTTATGATTTATATTTGACCTTCTAGAACCACTCGCTGCTGAAGATACAAGTTGTAGTGCTTATGCTACACTGTATAAACAATTGCTTTTGCTACAGAGGCACGACAGTAAACACATTACACCACATTTTTCTGTCATCCATGTGTAATGTACTGCGATCCGAAATTGACGAACCTGTGCTGTATTGGCAGTGAATAAATACGTTGTACCTATGATCTGTCGTGAGCTCGTTGTTGCGGAAGTTGAAACACTTGTTTTGAAGCTCGAGAACAGACAGTAGATTGACGTTTAGTTAACGGTTCAAGCCGTTAACTAAGCCGCTAAGAGTCAAGCCTAACGACCCCACCGCAAGGGGAGCCGGTTCAATGAAAAACGGGGGACACTCCGCTGTTTCTCCTTTGGGCACACCCATCCGGCGAGGCAATGACAGTGATTGAGGCACTCGCATTGTCGTACTCGCTTTCTAGAAATTAGCGTAACATTACGCTATTTTGGCCTAGTTGGTGCATATCTACCTGACAGACGTAGCGCGAGGTTACTATCTATCTTTTCAATTATCTCTTTCTCGTCTTCGGTGTTCTACTGTCCCTTCTTTCTTTTCTTATTATTTGTAACGTTGAGTGACGTCCAGTGAGCGACAGGTGTTCTGTTCAACGGCTCCCTCCAATAGAAAGCCAGGGGCTCAGAGATGAACAAAGGAAGGAAGCCAACAGTCAATATTCATAAAAGGCAGGTTGCATGCAATAGCTAGACATAGCTTCTTATTTTCCACGAACATCAATCTTCAAGTCTTCCCCTGAACGCGAAATCACACGAAAGAAGGAAGGAGTCAAAGGAAGCTTGATATGGTCGCGTCGCAGAAAAAAAAAAACGTGTGTGCCTGTGTCCATTGTCGGAAAACGAAACACATACCATCGGAAGGCGCTACGTGACGTTCTGGTTCGAATCTGGTTGAGCCAGAAATGTATCCTTAATATGCTTTGAGGCCGCTGGCGGAATGCCTTGTTGGGTTGAACTCACCTGGAACTCGCATTGATGATCCATATTGTCATCTCGGTTGCGCACACTCCGAGGTCATAACTGATTGCTGTTCGCAGCCGCTGTTATACTAGCTCCAGCTTTTCCACTCAGCACTGTCTATCGGACGTTGCTAAGACTGACACCTCCAGTCGTCGGTATAGAGACGCTCGGCGATGCCGTTGCTTTCTGGATGGTTGGCAGTGGCGTTATGAAGGCTCGTGCCGAGCAGTATGTAATGGCAGAAAGAAGCAAGCTGTCGAGATACCGGCCTTGGTCATTAGTTCCAAAGTAAGGGAATTGATCCGCAGCAGCGACGGCATTCAAAGCAACGTAATCACATTAACGCCGCCAGTGGCCGTTGTCGTGCTCTGGTACCAGGTGGAGTGATGTAGACCAATTGTAGGAGAAAAGAAGAATGATTCTGACCTGAAGCATGCGTTCGAACTCGCCTCGGGCTGTACACTTCAAGCTGTACACTCTGTACACTTGACATTGTACACTTCGAGATGTAGCTGTGCATTCATGCTGCTTACTGATAGCGGTGAGAACAGCGTCGGCCGTAGAGTAATCTTATCAGGAGTACAGCGCGTCGGCCTTTTATAGCTCTGGCAACGAAGTTTCCAGCGCTATCGTTGGTGGCCAGGTTAGTTCCAGAATAAACTCTAGCGCTCGAGGGCGGCGCACAGTCTTATCGGAACATTCTCAAATAATCTCGAGGATTCCCAACATAATTTCTGGCTGCGTCACTCTTTGTCGTCTTTTATATTATTCTAATAATAATATCTGGGGTTTAACGTCCCAAAACCACCATATGATTATGAGAGACGCCGTAGTGAAGGGCTCCGGAAATTTCGACCACCTGGGGTTCTTTAACGTGCACCTAAATCTAAGTACATGGGCCTCAAACATTTTCGCCTCCATCGAAAATGCAGCCACCGCGGCTATATATTATTCTGTGTGTCACTGTGCAGCATATAAACACCTCGTTTTTCCCCGACTCTGACCCATTTATTGGGTCTCCTTGCGTACTGAACCTCTAAAACCAACAAGCTCGTCGTTACGTATTGACGACATTACGTGGACGGCGTAGGGCGACCGCTTGTGTCACGTACGTCCCCTTTGCCAGGATTGGGAGAGGGGGCTTAGATGTTTATTGACAGGCATGGAAGCAACTGTTTATTAAGGAGGCGTAAAAATAATTTCATCTTTTCTGTAATCAAAATTTGGGAGCGTGTTGGCGCGTGGTTTGTGCACACATATCGGCAGTGAAATATAGCTTGGTTGAAAATTTCTGCGTTACATTCTATATTTTATATCTACAGTAAAACATTTGTTTTCTAAATGACTTCTGACGTGATGGAACTGAAATGATCAAATGATAGCAGCGGAAACGTACGATCTTACGTTCATCAAATTTTCGTAATGGAAAGTTGTAGCAAGATATCTTTCCAGTAATTATAAAAGCATACATGACGATTGCGGCAGCGCATTAAATTCTGGTGGAACTAATGTTCCAGGCAACTGCTGGAGAGGAAAATTATGAGACTTCTTGTCAGGGAACGTGTTATGCACCAGCGCACTGCCACGGGAATTAAGAGCGAAATGTAAAATGCTCATTGAACTTGAATGCTGCTTAAACAACGTGCACTTTTGCGAATGTGTTCCAATGATTGTAGTTCTTTTCCAGAGTCGCATAGACTTTCTTTCACTCAGTAGGGCTGCTCTACACGAAAGGATTTTATTTGCCCCTGCAGTGGTAAGCAGGCACAGTTAATGAAAAGGGATACGTGCGATGAGAAATATAACAAAAAAGATACTATGGGTATCACTAGATCTCTGTTTTTTTAACAGAGTTTCTGAGTGTCAGCCTGAAACTCAGAAAGCACTCAGCGTTTTAGACCAGCAAGTACGAAAAATCACAGACACTCACATAATATATATATATATATATATATATATATATATATATATATATATATATATATATATATATAGGATGTTGACATTCGAGCCCCCCCCCCCCCCCCCAACAAAATTTCTAGCTACGCCAATGACGTCTTCTATACTCCTAGATAATAAAATCTGCATGGTCTAAGAAATGCTGGATTGATAATATTCCAGTAAATACCCGGGTGCTAAGGATTATTGTTACAGGTATTTAAATATCGAAGGCCTGTACAACTGGCTCGTAATTTTCGATTTTCTATATTCCGAAAGTCATAACATGTATGACCATATTTTACCTGAGGTCAGATGAGCCACACGTAAACCTGAATGTTCATTCTATAGTAACTGCTAGGCTTCAATGTACACACTGACAATCTTTTTGTCAGGAATACTATACAATGCCCCGTTGTTGAAATTATAACTATTTTAAAGTCATAATACATTGAAATCATAAAAGTAATGTTATTATATTGAAATCGTAATGTTGAGCAAGGCGAACAGCATGAGCAGATGTGTCATTGTGTAGCGTTTGAAAGCTGTACCGTTGCACAGTAGTGGGGAGCGTCGATAGACTTACAGCTGTGCGAAAATACCTCAAAATATTCCGACTTCTTAGCACAAGAGCATCTACTGCAGAAAAATAATGCCCATTGTAAAGGGCAGCAACGGGGAAAAATCTCAATCGATCAAGTGCACGCAAGAAGAGAAACCTACATATGGTGGACTCAATGTCACATAAATTTTAATTCCAAAGAAAGTGCACTCCTAAGGCTTGCTTCTATCTGGTCGGAGGAAACAATGCCATGTAGAACCTCCTCTCCAAGGTTTCTGTTAAATTATGCGAAAGTGTCCAGCTGTATTGTACAAGTGCGATGGAAAGAAATACGAACAGTGCGACAGCTGCACGCTCCGCTTTTCGGATTTCTTTCCAAACTCTTGCTACCAGGCTGGAAATAAAGACACTAGAGTCATCCATGATAAAATCAGGGATGATTGCAGCGTATTTCTAATAACACCAAGGTAGCAACAAAAGCGAACAGTGGAGCACTAACGCACCGCGCTGTTCGCGTTTCTGTTTATCGCGATTGTACGTTGCACCCTTCTCTAAATAGTGTTTTTCGAGTGGTATCGGAACGGCGTCTCTTCTGTCTATCAGCTCTCTCGAACGGCCCCAAGACACGCGCATCCCTCAACCGCCTAAACGTGCATTCGGCCTGAAATTTCCGGAAAATTTTATTTTTCCTGATCAGTACATTCCTGCATATCAGCTTTACATCTTGTACTGCAGAGGGGTTTTATTCCAATACCATGAAATTCAACAAAGCATTCATGGAAAATGTTCTCTTTCTAAATTTGTGTTTGCATCGCCAGTACGACACGCTCGTATGGCTCCAGTATATTCGCATTCTACAAGCATGGGTGTTCAGCCCAATGGCTAACACACTCGCCTTCCGCGCTCGGGGGCCTGGGTTCAAAGCCCAGCACTGGAGTAAAAATTTATTAAGGTGAAACCTTTAGATTTATATGCTTCACCAAACAAGGAAACTGAACTCAGGCGTCGGCGGTGTCAACACTATGCATTCAAAGAATTATCATCGCGTGATAATATTACCATAACACGTCATCACGACGTCACAGATAGTCAAGATGTATAACGACATGATGAACTCACTATGGCGTCATCGTGGCGCCACATATCTTGACGTTACATGATGACGTCATGACATGACACCATCACTTGGTCAAAGCTGTGCTAATCACAAAGGCGGAGAAAGCTTGCCATGCTTCCGATCCTCGAGGCAGGCCGCACAAAACCACGTTAGTTGCAGAAAGCTTTCGGAGGGGAGCGGGGAAGACCAATCCGTGAACTGAGAAGAAAAGTAAGACGATTGCGTTCGCCTCCGAGTCGTCTTAGGCGAATGCATGATGACCCGGTGTGGTTTCTATAGGCTTATTTTTTTTCTGATTAGGATCACGATACTGATCCTCTTACGTGACAAACAGGCCAGCAGGCAGGTAAGAGCGCAAACGGACGGGCGGGCAGCCAGGCAGGCAGGCTGGTGGAAAAATAAGCCGGCAGCTAGGCGGGCTGGCGGGCATGCAGGCAGACGGGTGTATTGTTTTTTTCGCCGAGTTGTAAAAAAATTCTTACGTGAATAAAAAGCAGTACAAGTGATTGCCACACAATTTGGGAGGTGCTAGAGCGAGTAATGCCACTGGATCAACGATTGCTCAGCGGAGAATTTTCAGAGAAGCAAGAACACTCTCTCTGTCTTATGGTGTCAAATCCGATTGCCGTAATGTTGACCATATAGCGTTATTCACTTCATGCCCACTGAAAGGTACTTACAGGACGACTGGCAGGTAGAATTTCGTTTGTGCCATTTATTCGTTAACCAGTCAGTAGGTTCCTGAATATGCGAAAAATAAACCAGAAATGCCTCACTGGACGTATATTTAACGCTAGCGTCGGAAGTATGTCAACTGTGATGCAATAACAAAAAGCGCACCCGAAGTTTATGAACCTGGCAACTTGCCCCAGTGGTCACAAATTGCTGGACAGACACTTTGGTGCGCTGAGTTTATGATAATCTGCCTTGAAATGGCACACCCAAGCACGTGTACTTGCCGCAATTGCTGGCTATACTCTGCATGAAAAGACTCACGACATAACTGCCAAGCCAGTCCCCGCTTATCGGTGAGAGGCATGCCTCTGCCCCCAATAACAACATTTTTGCTACGCCACTGGCCTGGGTACTCCGCCAACGAAAGGATAAAGTAGAGGCCGGAAAAACTACATGCACTACCTGATAATAGTGCGAGCGAAAATATAAATTTCAAACTAGGCAATACTCACAGAACTAGCAAAACGTGATTGCGCTTGAGGGGCAACTAAATACGTATTGTTCACGACGCCGCGAGGCACTGCAAACCCAGACGAGCATCTGTTGATACCTTAACAACACTTGGAAATGTGTGGCAACGTTTGCGCTGTATCTTTATCGGAAGAATCGGACAACACACACCTAGAGCTTGAAATATTTGTGGCAATGGCACCTTAACGCCTGCCTCTTGTTGTTGAACGTGTAGCTTGTTTGAACACTTACTCACATACAATTTCACATTTTGTAGATATCGTCATGTCTTGTCCATTGCACAGTCCAAGAATGAGGAGACTGCCTACATTTTAAATCGTATTACTCACAATACAACAGTTTGTTCTCGGCTACTTGTATTTCCGAACCAAGCGAAAAGTCTAGAGAAAACATGCATAATGGTTCTTGCTGTGTTTAAAAAAGTATGTTCTCGATGAGGATAATAAAGAATACAGTTTGCTGCTTTACAGCGCAGTTTTATCGAGAACAGACAGCAACACCTGTACCTGAGCATGCATAATTGTGATCGGGCAATACCTAAATAAATTTTTGTTTCAACATTTTCACTGTTATCAAATAACTAAGACATACATTGCAATAACGTGTGTCATTTTATGTAAAATATCTGGTATTGTTTAAGCATGCGAAATTAATACTATGCCGAATTTCTTAGCAAAAAATCTTGCAGGACGCTCGACCTACGCCTTCAAGGGTAGAATGCGATAGCGTAATTGGGCTCCGTGCGCATCGTCCTCTTTACTGCGAGACTAGCTTAGGTTCGCGCTGCATGCCTCAACCATGCCGTAACGAAACGAACGACCGTGCTCGAAACATTGGATGTTTAAAATTATTCTAGAATGCCTACTGCAAGTGCAGTTGCGCAATGCGCAATACGTCATTTTCTTTGTTTTGCGAATCAGCGAAGGGCCCAGTACGCGTCCTTAAAGCAACACGCGAACCTACGCAGCTGCTCTTAATGCTTTTGCAGCTGTTGATGAATAAATATTTCTGAGCGCTTTGTAATGGGTGGGAATTTAAAACAGACACGCTGCGCAATTCACATGCTTTGACACCTGGCGCGATTCTATGCTTCTACCGCGCAATATGCATGCGTTAAGGAGACTCCTTCCACTACACGACAATCGTATAGTGTATTTCCCCAAATAGTTTGACGACATAAAGTTGCCCTGTGGTAGAACACTTGCTTACCACGCAGATGTCCTGGGTTTGATTCTGACTCGAACCGAAGATTTTTATTATTTGTTTTATTTGTAGCTTTCTCGATCTTGCGGTCACGGACAAGATGATGGTTTTTCGCTCACAACCAACGGCGCCAAAGCCGGCAAAACCAACGACGCCGAAGCCGGCACCGGAATTTCTGCGAAACGAGTTCTTCAGCGCGGTCGCGTTAACAATGGTTTTAAGAGGCAGATTGAAAACCTTTTGAGAGCTCGCGGGACTGTGTGTAGAAGTAGCACTTTGTAGCTGATCTAATCAGTTCCCACTATTCCAAACAACCATAAAACTGCGGTGACTTCGCGCAAATAACCTTAAAATTAGTGGGTGCACAAGCAAAGAGGGTGCTCTCTCTTGCTTTAGCGCTTCGTTAATATTTCTTGCCTCCAAAATATTTATTTTCCATTTCACCATTGTTTTATGTTAATTCAAACCTTTTGAAGAGTTTCGAGTTAGAAGTGCCATAAGAACAGACGCCATTCTAATGCCGATTACATTTGGCTTTGGTCGAAGAAGAAATCTCACAGGAGCCAGTGTTAACATTTTGGACAAGAACGAAAGAAGGGGAACTTGAAGGGCTCGTTTTTCTTTGTTAGACAAAACAATAATTACAACTAACCAGCAAGATAACCAAGGAAAGTATAGATGTTGTTTGTATTAATTGTGATGCAACTGCGAACAAAGTGAAGTAGACGAAGAGATAACCTGCCGCTGGCAAGAACCGCGCCTGCGACCTTCCAATAACGCGTCCGATGCTCTGCCAACTGAGCTACAGCGGCTCTCATCCCCCGTCCATTTCATGGGGTATATATGTGCATTTAAACCTGGGGGTGTTAGTGAGTGCCGCTAGCAGCCACTGCGGTGAGTGTGGAACACTCTTTGTCTTCCTGCTCGCGTCACAAAGCACGTGATCTATTTACGAGCTGGCAGCTGAACAGTAATCCCTGGCATACTACCCGTAGGCATTCCGTCTGCTAAAACGAGACCATCTCTATGAATGAACCAAAGATGGGGAACTTAAAAGGCTCGCTTTTATTTGTTAGACAGAACATTATTTAGAGCAAAGGGCCAAGAAATCCAAGATCACCTACTCTCAGGTTTAAATGCAAATATATACCCCATAGAGTGGACGGGGGGATGACCGCCGCTGTAGCTCAGTTGGCAGAGCATCGAACGCGTTATTCGAAGGTCGCAGGTTGGGTCCCTGCCAGCGGCAAGTAATCTTTCCGTCTACTTAGCTTTATTCACATCTACATTAAAATTACTACAAGTAACATCCCCTATACTTTCCTTGGCTGTCTTGTCTGTTAGTTCTAATTAATTATTTTAACAAGGAAATTCTTTTCATCAGTACCGCAATGAGCCTTGTTACGATGACACAGACAAGAGCCTCTGTGTAGGCTATAGTAGAAGTGATATTCTGTCTACGACCAGAGATAGCTGTTATCTCTAACTTAATATCATGCTGCGTACTGGAATGAATGCCTATACTATATATATAATTCTATAACAGTGCATAATATTCTCAAAAGACCAGCAGCAATGACGAAGACGTGTTTGTGTGTGTGTGTGATACCGGAAAGTGCTGCAAGTTCTGACGATGCCTGCACATTGGTGCTTTAACATAGTGAGCATGTTTAAAAAAATGAACTGTTCATAAAGGCCCGTTGCACATAACTGTAATGTTGTATATTGGTGCACATCATGTAGGTTGCATAATTGTCATCTTACTTAGCAAGTAACTATTTGTCAAGCCACGCGTTGACGCCCCGGTCACTCCTGATGCCACGTGTCTGAGAACCTAAAAGACGGGTATTTCTCTCTTTAGCAACTGTCAGGTAGTTTGTGTTGAGTTTTTCATGACATGCATTGCTTAATACTCGTATACATTATCAGAAGCATTTTTTGCCTTTTGCGCATTAGGTTACAGCCTGAAATTGAACTAGTTTATTTAAAATGCTACGTGCTACTATGCTAGTAGATCATTTTTATTTATCGCTACGTATACTAATTACTGTGCTAGAAACGCTATGTACACACTCATTTGTTCGCGAATGACCGTTTATATGTTCAGGAAAAGCAGGAGCCCTTGCGAAGCGCCTGGCATTTTGCGTCTTTTTTCTGTAAGCAGTGAATGTCAGATGAACAACACCAGCGGCAGAGTATCCGACAAGCCAATCCCTATAAAATTTCTGCGAAAGGTAAACAGTCTTGTGAACAGACCACCTACCGTCGCGGAGCGAACTCTGCTCGTGGTAATAAGATGTATATAGCCTTTCAGCGCATAGAAAACAAAGTTTTTTATGGGCCGAAAGAAAAGCCCACAGCAAAGAAACACTCGAAACTTTCAATCTGATTTAGTCGTTTTTCCATTTCATTCTTTGTGTTAGGCTCGGCAGGCGCCATCCATCTCATGTTAAAGTCGCTGTTTTTGAACACTTCACCGCTTCGTGGGCGTGCAAATGTGCGCAACTTTGCCAGTTCGTGTCAATTGCACATACACAGCTCTGTGTCGCGACGCCTTTTTAACGCACCTGCTGTTTACCACGTTGTGCAATTTATGACCCATTGAAGAGTCTTCCATATAAAGATGTTTACGAAGGATACATGTAGATTTTGTTTATGTTTATGCGTGCATAATCGCGTGTGGGTTGAAAGAGGGGGGGGGGCGTAATGCATTTGTACGGCGTTAGTTTGTGTGCCTTGACGGTCTCGTCACAGGAACATCGACTTCATCTTACGGATACCGGTTATACATGCAATATTATATTGCGTTCACCTCCTGCCCCTATGGCGCGACGCAGCCTAACGTACTGCCCTTTTTGTAAGTAGCCTATAGTCCAACATAAGAGACTCACGCGGAAAAATTATGATTGTAAAAGGTTTACTCCTACTTAACACAACAATTATTAACAAAATGAGATAAACGTTTCGCCACGTATGTAGGTACCATCCTCAGTATACACTGGTAACAATGAGCGGAGGTCGACCTGTCCACTAGTCACATACGTCCTTGTAAACTTCCGGTAGGCGGCCGCGTGTGTTGATGCAAGCCGGTGCGTCGCGACGAATGAACCACGATTCCAGGAGTTTTAGCGCACCTTGGTTCTCATTTGTCGCGACCCATGAGCTTGCAACAACAACTGCGGCCCCTACCGGACGTTCACAAGGACGTATGTGACTTGTTGACGGTCGACATCCATTCATTTGTTACCAGTGTATACTGAGGATGCTACCAGCATAGGTGGCGAAACGTCTATCCCATTTTATTAGTAATTGTTTTGTTAGGTCGAAGCAAAGCGTTTAGTATCGTGAATTCACCCAGATTTTTGAACGTTTTCCGAAAAAATCTATGCCAACGAAGTATCTAAAACTGCGAGTAAGGGTGGCCGAAATATTTTTTGAAGTAATTAAATGCAAGCCCTTTTACCAAGTGCGTCACTCGTACATAAACATTTTCCGGAAACAAAAAGTCAGGACAATATCTTCAACCAGCCATAACTCTATTATTGTATGATTAATAATCATCCTGGTTGTGGAACTCCTTTGACAGCGGAGCTGTTATGTGTTTCGTTATGCCGTTACGCGTTCGCAAAAACTATCATTACGTACGGTCTTTACCTTTCTAGCGTGTGCAACGCAATAACTCAGCCGACGCATTCTGTCTTCGTCCTCTTCATCATCTTCTGCTTCGCTCCCAGAGCATGCGCGCCCGGCGAAAGCACTTCCGCTGCGCCGATTTGTCGGGCGTAGTATGCAAAATTTCTGATGAGCGAACGAACGAGTTCGCAGAAAGAGAAAGAAAGAGGGAAAGATGGAGAGAAAGGGATCGAAAGAATGACAAAGAGAAAAAAATCTTGGCGAAAAAGATTTCTTGACGATGCGGAATTCGAGCCCGCGTAATCCCGATCTGACGGCGAGCCGAGAAAGCCACCTGCAAGTTGGCACGCGCTCCAATCTTCTTCAGCCTATGTGACACATCGTGCACGTACGGCAACACAACTTCTAAAGCTTCTTGGCTCCCGAGAAGCTTCAGAAGTTGTGCAAAATGGTGAACGCTCAGCCCTCACAGGTTCCTGTGTGTTCTGTGAACCACAGGACACGTTTCGTCTCCTGCGCAGTGGGGGTTGTTTATTAAATCCCACTGACGTGTGGGAAAAGCTATATTGGCCAAACGGGCAGATGCCTAAATGACTGCTTGCGCGAACACCACAATACCGTCTTCAATACGGTCCAGGGTCACATCGGCATTCATTGCCGTGACTGCGGGTGTACACCCGGCTTCAATCAGAGCAAAGTGATGGCGACGCATAGGGATCAGCTAACTCGCGAAGTTATTGAAGCTGATTTCATACATCAGCTAGGAGATAAGTGTGTTAGTGCTCCCTCTATTGCGCTTCTAAATCAAGAAATTGATTACCTGGCTGGGTTTTAGGGCACTAGTGGTGATATGCGCGCTGTATTGGAGATGATGAGGCAACGATGGCAGCACCTGTACTTCCTTTCTTTCTTTTCTTGTCTAGCGCCCTCTCCCGTGCCATGTATATATGCACTTCTTATCGAAACAAAGACTAGTTGGAAGTCAGCGCTCTTTACCTTTGTTGTCTCGTCCCTGCCTAATCGTTTTATGCGCTGTTAACATTTTGAAATGAATCCACAACAACTTGCCCAAGCGTCAACCCTTGCAGACCGCTTTCGGCACTTGGCCAGTGCATCCCGCGCCAGCACCTCTTCGAGGTCCTCTTGCCGCCGCCTCCGCGTTGCTTCGGCTTCGCCGGCTTGTATCACGGAGTCCGCACGACGCTGACGTCTCTCTGCGGCATCGCGAGCTCTCACTTCAGGGTCTTGGCGACGAGCCCGCACTGCTGCTGCCTTGCGAGCCATCCGCTCCACCGCCTTGTCTTCTTCGTCCATGTTATTAATAGCGAAACGCACTGACTGACGACTGTCAAAAGAGATAGGAAGCGCGCAGTTGTCGCCCTCTAGCGGTCTCCAATCAAACTAGAGCACGCGCCGGAGTGGAGTGAGCGCCGCATGCTACAGTTGCCTATGGTCTATATGGTTTTTCCTGCGTTATTATCATCATCAAGGCGCTCGAACAACAAGAGGAAGAAGACTTCTCTTTCGCGCGAGCGTGCGCATGGTACAGTTGGCTATGCTATATGTGGTTTTCTCTGCATAAATATCGTTACGATGGGGTGTGTTTATTTACGAATGAACAGATGGAAAAGACGAAGGGCTGCCGCGCAGGCTGCGAGTTGCTTCAAAGACAGACGCACTTCGTTCTCCTCTTTCTTTCTCTCCCTTGTCGCTTCAGCGTAACAATATCATCATCAAGGCGCTGGAAGAACAAGAGGGAGAAGACCTCTTTCGCTCGAACAGCGTCTGTAGCGGTCGCCTCTGGCACTAAGGTTACGGTTACGGCGCGGGACTTTGCCCCAGCTTAAGAACCTTACGAACCAGCTCCTAAAAGGAAGGAGGAGGGTAGAGAGCAAAGCATCGCATAGAAATAATGAGAACGAGAGAAATGGAGAGAAAGAAAGGGAAGAAAGAGAGGAAGAGAGAGAATCAAAGAAAGAATGACAAAGATATAAACAGACAGAGAAAGAGATATAAAGGAAGATCAAGAGAGAAATAGAGAAAGAATGGAGGAAGTACCAATCTACGGAGACGAAAACGACAAATAAAAATAAAGACAAGAGAAAAAAAGGAAATGCAGAGATGAAGAAAGAAAGAGCAAAAAAATACAAAAAAGGCCATCCAGCTTCGCACTTCTTTCGGGCTTTGCACCAAGAGTGCGAAGCTGCCTTAACTGTCTTTTACACTTCTATCGCAATGATACGTAATCACACTCCGTGCAGAACGCTTTATAGATTTCAATATTTTGCCAACTGTGGCAACCCAACCATCTTCCGCAGAAAGTAAAGTTGGGCGACTTGCTACGCATTAATTTAATGGCGCGCATGTAGAGACACTGCTATCCCATGTTACTTAAGCTATCTGCAGTGCTATGAACATAGCCCATAAGACGGCAGCCAGAAACAGCTAACGGTCTACTTTCGAATGTTTTCCAAATGCTTAAGAAAATATTGGACAAAGTGTAATATTCCGTTTTCCCAGCAGTGTCGCATGAGCTTTTCGTTTATATGCACAATATCACCACAGATATCCTATATTGATGGGCATTATGTGTCAGTAATAGCATTTATCCGGTTAATACTGTAATTTACCGCCTCCACGTATAAGTGACGTAAAAGAAAAACTGTGCTCTCAATGTCGTTTCCATACAAAGAGCATAGAGTTATATTTAGGTATTGTTTCGAGCACTGGGCGCAGATATATTACCACTTTTCTTGGCTGTGTTGGCGAAAGCATGCACCGAGCTGGCGTCCGAAAAAAAAGAAAAAAAAATGTCCACCATCCCGCCCTGCGAACGTGAATGTCCAGCGAAGCAGCGCGCTACACATGCTGGTGAAGGGGGGGGGGGGGTTATGTTTACAGCAGACTCAAGCTCACATCAGGTAGCGGGCCGCAGTCGCGAAATTTAGTTCCGCAAAGCGCCGGGGAGAGAGTGAAGTTTGAACAAAATGTCAGCTAAGGTTGCCATTTCAAAGAAGGCCTTTCCCAAATCTCAAATATGGGTAATTTCTGGAGGTGGATTTGGCGTCAGGATTCCAGAAACATATCTATACATATCTCCACAACGACTAAAATCTGGACGCCGATACTGAAGTAAAGGCTTGGAAGCAATGTACTTCATCTGGAAATGTGGAGAAATATGGCTACGAAATACGCCAAAATAAAAGTTCATTGCGGCCAGCAAACACCCATGCAGCCAACCTGAAACTTACGTCGCCAGACGTGGTCGAAAAGTAGCCAAGTCGGCGCAAAGTAGCAACCACACGCAAACCTTATGGATAACACGTCTCAGTAACATCAATTATCGGGCTACGTTATGTGGCATGCTAACGTCATACGTAAATATCACAAAAAAGCGAGCTCGCACAATTTCATGCTAATCTCAGCTTTTCTTTACCAGGAAGCTTCCAATTTGCGTTCAAGCTACTGAACTATTACGAGTTGCACTTGTGTTGGAATTAGCGCAGCTATAACTGAAATGATTCCCAGCATTTTGGATCTAGACATACTTTCGATCGAAGTAAAAGCGTGGTCTCTTTAACGAAGCTGTCCTTAAAGAGACCCCGGTACACAATTACCATTTTTCTCCTCAGTTACAGAAATATGCAAGTACGGCTATACTAAACCAATGAACAACCATTAAAGCAGCAACAGATATATAAAGTGTCGCCCCGAAACGTGATGCTGCTGTACCACGTTTGTATACTCCTGAATATTGGTGAGCCAAAAGAAAACGCACTCCCGATGAGAGTATGTCACGGTACATTTGATACAGACTGTGCAGTTTTCGGTGCGATTTTGCCAAACAACGAAGAAAGCGGTAATTTGATGCAATAGCATCGCGTATAGTTAGAGCATTTGGAAACAAACCATCGGACACAAAAGAAACACGTGCAAAACTTGACGAGGAAAGAGCCCGCAGAACTGTACACTGGAGAAGAAAGGACATACCACAGCGATAACTAGAGCGAAGCGATTTATTTTTTCAAGCGTCATATGAGTACAACTCTTCTACTGAAACGTCGAGGGCAGGACTAGGCAAAGATACTTTGAAATCGAATGGCGATACGAGACAAGATACTCAGGCAAGAGGATTAGAATATTTATATCCGATGCGATATATTCCAAATCTATCGTAAAAGATACTTCGATACACTCGGGAATTTGCAATTTCAGATAATATATAATGTAGTAGCAAACACATATGCAAAAAATACTTGTTAGAAAAATTTTTAACTGCAACCAAGTTTGTTTCATTTAAACAAAATATGTGTTAGCATCTAAAAAGTTTTGCCATTCTTGCCAGAAGTAGATTAGTTTCATTCCGAAACAATTTATTTGGATTAACTTAGCTGGTTAACATTACAGTTGTTTATACACTGCGCTGCCAGCTGTTTTCGCTTGTCGCTTTTCTCGTCGCTATTGCATTTGATGGGAGTCACTGCTGGACTTGCTGAGCAGCTAGCGAGTTGTCATCTGACATTGTCACACAAACTGAAAGGGTAGGGCAGTGTGCTTGTATTACGGCAGTGCTTTGCGCTCCCGCAAAGTTGTCCAAACTTTGCAAGTTTACTTCAAGTGCCACCCGTATTGATTTTTCTTTGAAACGCAAAGAGCAGTTTGTGCCCTGTACCACTGGCGTTGTATGCGTGATTACTCTGCCTTTTGGGAAGAAATAAGTAGGACAGACCGGCAGGCGCTTGAATGACAGTCTATGAGAGCACCATTAAAATGTTTACAGCATGATCCAAGGCCACCTGGGCATCCATTGCCGTGATTGCGGTTGTGTGCCCTTATATGACAAAAGCGAGGCGTTGGCTAAGCATTATTCAAAGTTGACAAGTGATTTCATCAAGGCAGATTGATCAAGAAGCTTGATAGCACGTGCGTCAGCGCTCTTTCGATAGCACATTCACCTCGTCAAATATGATTGTTAATAGGCTTTGAGTGCCCTGCTACTGTGCGCAGTGCTGTTTTAGGGGCGAAGCTCCTCTTAGTTTAACCTTGTCCCGCGTCCGGCGTAACCGGCAGTATCTCCCGAACAGTATAATAGATCCATCACCGATCCATTACTTCACCGACCATAAAGCCGTTATAATGAAGGGGGAACGGAAGCCACCTTTGCAAGCTGCCCACTACTTCGTCTCTGTAAACATCCCACTACGACCCATCACCGATCCATCACTTCATCGACCATAAAGCCGTTATAAAGAAGGGGGAACGGAGGCCACGTCTAGCTACCATTTACGATTAATAAAATTTCTTGTATACATATATACAGTGTTTGTCACGTCTTTGATGATGTGCTGGGCTATCGCTTTGGTTACTGCTGGGCGAAACCACTGAAGATTTCACGGTGTAACCATGCTTCCTTCAGGAGCTTCGCCCAAGCTCTTCATCATTCACCCGTGGATATGCCGTGAATTTTTTATGGGGACTTGTGTTGAGAGGTTCCCAGCGATATCTTTTCTTACTTTTACCCTTTCTATTTCACCACATTGGAGTTATCAGAATTTTTTTTTACTATCTCCAACTTTAAGCAAACATTATTCTCTAATTTTTTGCTGGTTGTGGAGCATGTCAGTGGCATTTGTGTGTAGTTCTTCCTTTCCGGCCTTTGAAGAAATTGTTGTAGGTCATTGATCTGTGTGCGTCGCCCTTCCTCCTCACCGTTTTCAATTTGACTGTGTTCCTTCCAATGTTTCGCCAACACGCCCAAGCCTCTACACCAAAGACCTTTACATTCTTAATAAAAAACGGTAGACTACTAATAAACAAACCATCCTACTGATAGTCGCGTAGCTCTACAGCCACTGAAGTCGGTCGGGCCGACATTACTCGCTTCTGCGGACTCAGTTCTTCGACAAAGTCGGGTCTGCTGTCTATTTGGTCTAGTAATTCGTCATGGCGCACGACGCTCTCAATAACCTTAGGGTCCTTTCCGCAACCCAGTAAGTCTGCCTCTACATACAGGTTGTCGGACCGCCGACGTCAAGAGGACGTACTTTTTGGGCTAGTTGGTTTGTAAACGTTCATTGAAGCCATAGCGCTCATAAGGCAGGGACCACAGAAAGAGGACAGGACGTGCGCTACTCACAACTGAATCTTTATTTCGGAAACATGTTGTACTTATACAGCAATGAAAAGACAGCAATCATCAGGCTTGCGCTTGTGATACGGTTTTGTGGTGATGATTGCTGTCTTTTCATTGCTGTATAAGTACAGCATGTTTCCGAAATAAAGATTCAGTTGTGAGTAGCGCACGTCCTGTCCCCTTTCTGTGGTCCCTGTCTTACCAGCGCTATGGCTTCAATGAGCGCCGACGTCACTTTTAGGCCCGTAAGGCATTACGTGTTCTTCGGCTGCTTGACACAACGTAGTGTTTCACCACTGAAGTGTCTCCGGCAGTTGTCTTCTGCAGCATTATTCCAAAATGGAAATACTGTAGCTACATTGCCGAGGAGCCTCGCTCGGTCGCTGTCCGCGTCGCAGGCCACACCTCGGAACGGCCGCATCATAGCCTGCAGACCCGAACACCTGTCTCTCTTGTCGCTAGTGCATTGCTGGAGAGACAACCTTCTACAGCCGACCGCATGTGGACAATGCCAGCGAACACTTCGGCTTCCTTCATGGATTGCTTCACGAACCTCAACCTTCTGACAGTTTCCGATAACGGGCTTGTTATATTTCATTTTTAACACATTGACTGCTTCGAAGTTGTAGTCTTGTGTGCATCACTTTAGGGACCCGGTCTGTGGCATGCTCTCGTCGTCGTCTCAAGTCACTTAGCATCACGGAGACAAAACCATATGTAGCATAGCCATCTATAGCATAATCACCATTATCAAGGGGGCGGGAAAGGAAGCGCTGCTGAGGAGAGCGACGTGAGACTGTGGAGGGAAAGAAGGAAAGAAAGGGGAAGAGAAAGGGAGTATGTTGTCATCGTATGCTGTCATGTCACCGCTTGGCGTCACGCAGACAAAACCATGTATAGCATAGACATGTATGGCAAGGTGGGAAAGGAAGTGAGGGTGAGCGTGAGTGCTGTGAGAGTGAGGAGTATGGAAAGGAGAAAGGAAGAGGGTACAGGCTAGCGTAGAAATGTATAGCGCCATTCAGGCAAAGCCACGTATAGAATAGCCATGCATAGTAGGTTTATTAAAGGTGCGGTAAGGGGAAGTGACGGTGAAAAAGATAAAAAGAAGGGGAGAGGGTAAAATACAGCATTGCCGTGCCTGGCGTCACGCAGGCAAAACAATGTATCGCATAGCCATATATATAGTATGGTATTGTAAGATCACGGAAAAGGGAATGAGGAGTGAGGGAAAGGAGGAGAGAGCGATACACATGTATGGCGTCAGTAAGGCCAAAGCATGTATAGCATAGTCATGTATAGTATGGTATGGTATGGGTGCGTGAAAGGCAAGTGAGGGTAACGAGGAGGGAAAGGAGTAGAGGGTAAAGCATACCCCAGCCACGTATGGCGTCACGCAAGCAAAACCATGTGTAGCCGAGCCATTTATGGCATCGCCATCGACAGCAAGGGGCCGGGAGAGGGAAGTAAGGGTGGGTAGGAGAGAAATGAGGAACGGAGTATGCTGCAATCGTACGCTGTCTAATGTCGTCGCTTGGCGTCACACAGACAAAACCATGTAGAGTATAGCGATGTATAGCAACGGGGTAGGAAAGAGACGTGAGAATGTGTATGAGGGAACGTACGATGGGACAGGGCAAAGCTTGGCATAGCCATGTATGGAGGGCGTCGCGCGGGCCCATGTATAGCATAACCATGTATAGTATGGTATAGCAAGGGTGCGGCAAAGGGAATTGAGACTGAGGAGCAGGTAAAGTAAGTGGGGAGAGGAAAAAACGCCAGGCCTGCGCTGAAACCGCAGCACAGTCACAGCGAAAGCTGGAAGAGCGGCGTTTCTAGAGCCCGTTGTATCCTCTCTTGGGGCTGCTAATACAAGTACACTAGAAAGGTACCCATCATCATCATCATCATCATCATCAGCCTGTCTACGCCCACTGCAGGGCAAAGGCCTCTCCCATGTTCCGCCAATCAACCCGGTCCTGTGCTTTCTGTTGCCACGTTATACCTGCAAACTTCTTAATCTCATCTACCCACCTAATTTTCTGTCTTCCCCTCACGCGTTTGCCCTCTCTTGGAATCCAGTCAGTTACCCTTAATGACCACCGGTTATCCTGCCGACGTGCTACGTGGCCGGCCCATATCCATTTCTTCTTCTTAATTTCAACTATGATATCCTTAACCCCCGTTTGTTCCCTGACCCACTCTGCTCTCTTCCTGTCTCTTAAGGTTACACCTATCATTTTCCTTTCCATCGCTCGCTGCGTCGTCCTCAATTTTAGTTGAACCCTCTTTGTAAGTCTCCAGGTTTCTGCTCCGTAGGTAAGTACCGGTAAGATGCAGCTGTTATATACCTTCCTCTTGAGAGATAGTGGTAGACTACCATTCATGATTTGATAATGCTTGCCGAATGAGCCCCATCCCATCCTTATTCTTCTAGTTATTTCACTCTCATGGTTCGGCTCCGCGGTTACTAGCTGTCCTAAGTAGACGTACTCCTTTACAACTTCCAGCGTCTCGCCACCTATCGCGAAGCGCTGTTCTCTGCCAAGATTGTTCCACATTACTTTAGTTTTATGCATATTAATTTTCAGACCTACTCTTCTACTTTCTGTATCCAGTTCAGTAATCATGAGCTGTAATTCGTCTCCCGCGTTACTCATCAATGCAATGTCATCAGCGAAGCGCAGGTTACTGAGATACTCTCCATTAACTCTTATCCCTAGTTCTTCCCAATCTAGGGCCCTGAAAACCTCCTGTAAACACGCGGTGAATAGCATTGGAGAGATCGTGTCTCCCTGTCGTACGCCCTTCTTTATTGGGATTCTGTCGCTTTCTTTATGAAGGACTATAGTGGCTGTGGATGCGCTGTAGATTTCTTCCATTATGTTTATATAGGCTTCGTCGATGCCCTGATTCCGCAGTGCTTGCATGACTGCTGATGTCTCCACCGAATCAAATGCCTTCTCGTAATCTATGAAGGCTATGTATAGGGGTTGGTTGTATTCCGCGCATTTCTCTATCACCTGATTGATAGTATGAATATGGTCTATTGTTGAGAAGCCTGTACGAAATCCTGCCTGGTCCCTTGGTTGATTAAACTCTAATGTCGTATTAATTCTGTTAGCAATTACTTTTGTGAATAGCTTGTAGACAACGGACAGTAAGCTGATGGGCCTGTAATTTTTCAGGTCCTTGACGTCCCCTTTCTTATGGATCAAGATGATGTTGGCATTCTTCCAAGATTCTGGTATCCTCCCTGTCGAGAGACACTTCGTATACAGGGTGGCCAGTTTCTCTAACATAATCTCTCCACCGTCTTTCAACAGGTCTGATGTTACCTGATCCTCACCAGCGGCTTTGCCTCTTTGCATTCCCTTTAGGGCTTTCTTTACTTCTCCTGTTAATACTGGTGGGATGTCAGATTCCTCTGCGATATTACTGCTTCTTACGTTATCATCCTGACTGTCTCGGCTGCTGTACAGATCTCTGTAGAACTCTTCCGCTATCTCAACTATTCTATCCATATTGGTTGTGACCTTGCCATCCTTGTCCCTTAACGCATACATCTGATTTTTGCCTATGCACAGTTTTGTCTTCGTAGCTTTAAGGCTTCTTCCGTTCTTTAGAGCATGCTCAATTCTCTCCATATTATACTTTCTTATGTCGGCTACTTTACGCCTATTGATCAACTTCGAAAGCTCCGCCAGCTCTATTTTGTCTGTTGCATTTGAGGCTTTCATAGCTTGACGTTTCTTAATGAGGTTTTTCGTCTCTTGGGATAGCTTACCAGTGTCCTGTCTAACGACTGTACCCCCGACTTCCACTGCACACTCCTTAATGATACTAGTCAGATTATCATTCATTGCGTCAATGCTAAGGTCGGTTTCCTCGGTTAAAGCCGCGTACCTATTCTGAAGTGAAACTCTGAATTCCTGTACTTTCCCTCGCAGAGCTAGTTCATTAATCGGCTTCTTGCGTATCAGTTTCTGCCGTTCCTTCCTCACGTCTAGTTGAATTCTAGATCTTACCATTCTATGGTCACTGCATCGGATCTTGTTAACTACTTCTACATCCTGTATAATGCCCGGGTGGTCGCACATTATGAAGTCTATTTCATTTTTAGTTTCGCCATTAGGACTCCTCCATGTCCACTTACGAGTAGTCCGTTTTCTGTAGAAGGTGTTCAAGATCCGTAAATTATTGCGTTCTGCGAACTCTACTAGTAACTCCCCTCTGGCATTTCTAGAGCCGATGCCATATTCCCCAACTGCATGATCTCCAGCCTGCTTCTTCCCTACTTTTGCATTAAAGTCGCCCATCAGTACAGTATACTGTGTCTTTACCTTACTCATTGCTGATTCTACGTCTTCGTAGAAGCGTTCAACCAGTTGATCATCATGGCTGGATGTAGGCGCATAGGCCTGTATCACCTTCATCCTGTACCTCTTATTAAACTTAATCACGATACATAACACCCTCTCATTAAGGCTATAGTATTCCTCTATATTGCCAGCTATATTTTTATGAATAAGGAACCCCACTCCTAGTTCTCTTCTGTCAGCTAAGCCACGATAGCATAGGACGTGTCCGTTCTTCAGCACTGTATAAGCCTCCTGTGGCCTCCTAACCTCACTGAGCCCTATTACATCCCATTTAACACCCTCTAATTCCTCGAATAGTACAGCTAGACTCGCCTCACTAGATAAAGTTCTAGCGTTATATGTAGCCAAGTTCAGATTCCAATGACGGCCTGTCCGGACCCAGAGATTCTTAGCACCCTCTGCTGCGTCGCAGGTCTGACCGCCGCCTTGGTCAGTTGCTTCGCAGCCGCTGGGGACTGAGGGCCGAGGGTTAATTGGTGTACTCATGTGGGAGGTAGTGGCCAAGTACTACACCAGGGTGGCCAATCCTGCTCTGGTGAGGGAGTGCATTGCTGGCTGTGGTCGCCAGTGAGGCTGCACCCCAGGCCTTTTTACACAATTCCATCATCACGCGGATTTTTTTTTTTTTTTTTTTTTTTTTAATCCGGTTGGGAATTGTCCGGCACCGGGATTCGAACCACGGACCTCTTGCATGCGAAGCTGATGTTCTACCCACTACGCCATCGCTGCAACTGGCTGAAAGGTACCCACTACGCCATAAATCACAATTTTTGTGAAGTTGGGAAGCACCTACTAAGCCATTATTCGTCATTCTGCGGAGAAGCGAGGCACCATCCACACGTCTGTAAGGCATTATGTGCACTTTGTTGACGCGACGACTGATGACGATGAAGAATTATGGCTCAGCCCTTTGTAATGGGTTGGAATCTTTAAACGGCCCACCAGTTATGTAATTTGCATTGGGTGACGCCCGGTCGCTATTTCCCTCTCCCGTCATGCTGTATAACATACGTTGACGTGGGAGGGAGACGGGGGGGGGGGGGCGGAGAACTTTACTGAGACCCCAAGGAAATGGATCATGCGCTTATGGGCTTCCTTGGCAACCAATACAAGTGCACTTGCGAGGAACCCACTACGCTATAAATCAGTGTAATTTTACTGAGACCCCGAGGAAGTGGATCATGCGCTTATGGGCTTCCTTGGCAACCAATACAAGTGCACTTGCGAGGAACCCACTACGCTATAAATCATTGTAATTTTTGAGAAGTAGGGCAGCAGGCACTGTGCCATTTTTCGTCATTCTACGGAGAGCGTTGGTACCTGCTATACGCATGTAAGGCATTATGCGCACTTAGTTGATGCTGTGCCTGATGACGAAGAAGAATTATGGCAGAGTCCTTTGTAATGGGTTGGAAGCATTCAACAACCTACTCGTTGCGCGATTCGCATTGTGTGATGCCTGGTTACAGAATTCGCGTTATGCGACGCTTGGTGCTTATTTTACCCTTCTACCACGCTATATTGCATATGCTAATGTGGTTCCTTCCCGACATGAAGCCTGTCTAGGACCTTTCTGCAAAGCAGTTTCAAGCACCGGCATGGCTCAGAGGTTCAATACTGGGCTCCCACGCAGAGGGCCCAGGTTCGAACCTTGTTCCATCCTGGAATTTTTTTCTTATTTCGTTTTTTTTTCTTATTTCGAGCGATACTGGTTACGGACACCGGCGGCGGCGGACAACTACGGCGCCAAAAACGGCCGGTGAAATGATCTCATAACAGCTTTCGCTGTAAAAGGATTGTATAACCACGTATGGCGTCACGCAGAAAAACCATGTATACATAGCTATCTATACCCTAGCCATATGTAGCACAGGGGAGGGAAAGGGTAGTGAAGGTAAGGAGCTGTGTGAGGAGGATAGGAATGAGGATGGGAGAACCTAAAGCATAGCACATCCAGCATAGTATTGCATAGTCAAGCGTGGTAAAGTACACACTGTAAAAAGAGACCGTTATTTTTAGGCGCAATATTGCGTAAAAAAGGCGGTGTCGCCATCGTAAACGTAAACTACAGTATTCTCAGCGTATACCATGCCGCGGGCATGCGCATTGGCTTTCAGGAGAGAAGAAAGGAAAGAGTGAAGAGGACGAGCGGCGTCATGCGCTCGCCTTTCGTTTCCCGCCGCTCATGCATGCGCGTGGACGATGCGACGAATGCTTGGCGCGCCGGCGCAACTTCTGTTACGGTATGCGCGAGAAACCGGGCATGCGCAGAGGGCGCAGATACGGCAAGGAACAGCCGGCTCGGCGCCCGATGCGTCACCAGTCTCGCCATTTTTGAAGGCTCTGCAATCGGTGCTGGTTCGGAAGCCGTTGGGCCACGTTTTGTACACCCGCTGCAGGTACGTCGCATTGTTTTCTCAAATCTTAATCGCACAGGGACGCATGCGAATGTTGTGTGTGCTCTGGTATAGTATCAGAAAGCCATTTCGTTTGACTGGCTGGATTTTGTGCACTTGCTCCCATGACTTTCTTGAATAGACGTCTCCCTTTGTGTTTACCCCGCATGCACTGCTGTATACTTCGCCTTGCCTGGGTACGCGCCCACTTAGTGTGCGATTATTTTCGTTGTATGTGCCAATGCAAGAAAGCATGAACATAAACCTTCGAGAGTTACAGCTATAAGGTGGTGTTTGTCCAGAAGCGGTACCACTTGTACCGGCCACACACAGGACGCCGTCAATATTCGCTACATTCAACAGGTATGTAGTTATTTTGAACGGCGTGTTGCGTGCCAGCAGTGTAAGGTGTTTCAAAGTTCCCACATATGCGCACTTTTGGTAGGCTGCAGTTTCGAGTTCGCGCTGTTTCCATAACGAAAAGCAGAATGAAGCGGTGCTAGTTGCGGAAGGATTTTTTTTCTTCGTTGAAGTGCTGTAATATTTGTTGCTTCCTGCTGTATAGGTATGTTTAATAGCTTTTTCTGGATCAGCAGCATAAGGAGGATTGAGTTTCCACGTGTGCGCGCTTTTGCTGCGCTACAGTTTCGAGTTCTGAACTGTCTTGGCTTGCGTTGACTTCCCGAGGCTGCAGCGAAAGAGAGGTCAAATGGTATCTTTCGCTTAGTATATATTCTGTGAACTGCGGCATTAGCGACGTTTTTTTACGTGTATTGCAGGTTGCATGTACGCTTTTAAATGTTACAGCTCGCAGGGTGACTAACTGCACTCGTATGCCTAACTGTTGGATGCGTGTCGATTGGATGAGATGTTTGTTGAAGTCATGCAGAGCAAGTTAGATGGTTGCAACTTTAAGCTGTGACTTGAATAATTAATTGATTTTGTACTTAACCTAGATTATCAAAATACATTTCTATTTCAGCACTGGATGGTGGTATAGTTGCGAAATGTGCACCTCCTCTGTTAGCACTCTAAGCATAGGGATATATTGTGCGTTTGTTCAAAGCTCCAAAACGTGACGAAAATTCTTGAAATAAAAACTGATCATACTTGAGGCCACTTAGCATCATTTTGTTGCAGTTGCATCAGCATATTATAGAGGAGCTGTGCCAGTACGCAGAATTCATTAGCACTAGTTCCATTTTTTCTAGCATTTAGTTGCACAATACATGCTGAAATGAAAAATGGAACTGCTTGAACTACTAAGAATGCCATTTCATTGTCAGTGCTCTTAACCCTAGGTGGTGGCCTGTGGAACCCAAAGGAGTACCTTCTTGTTGATCGCCACGTGTTGGGAGCAGCTGGAGAACGTCACTACAGTATTCTGCATGCTATTCACCACTTATTTTGTCTTTAATGCCTCTTATGCTGGAAGATTGTAGTCTACTCTGGAATTTGTTGTAAGGTGTGTATTTAAATCATTCTGGAGAGAATTTTCTTCTCCTTTTTGTAGAAAAAAAGCTGTCAACATGAGCATTATTTCTTTGATGTTGGTGTCAAGGGATCTGCAAAGATGGTGTCTTGTCCTTGGTGTGCAAGCATCTTACAGATTTTCTCGTAAAAACACTTCCCCACTTCCCCATAGTTGCTTGCTGTACCTATAGTCCTGGCACTTTAAAACAGCCCTAAGGACACATGCTTATTGTCAGCGAAAATCACCTCTGTCTCTTTCTGACCATGAGGACGTTTGCCTGAAAGCAAAATACGTGTTTACTGTTAGAATTATTCAAGAAAGTTTTCCTCCTATTTGATTCAAACTCTCCGATTTGATTCAAACTTATTACTTCTATGAGAGGAAGGTTCCCGTGACTTTCGTTTTTAAATGAGTGGCGGTAAAGGCCTGGCCACTGTCTGTGATCGACACCCAGAATTGTTGCAGTGCACCTGTGAGATGACCGGTAATGGTGACGCTTCCACTACACGTTTGTCTTTTCTAGCGTATAAAAACTCCATTTTTAGTGACGTGACAATATCAGGGCGCATTTTTCCCATGGAACGCCAACTTTTTGCCCTGAGTGCCTTTTTTGAAGCTCCCATTTATAATCAGTGTTCCATAGTTAAAGCATCCAACTTCTGCACTTTCTCGTTGATGCTCGATGCTCATTCTCAGCATGGACTGAACCAAAAATCAGGTCTTTACAATAGTTGCATAATCCACATACCCAGGAGTGCATCAGTGTATAAATATGTACTACATGCCCTGAATGCTATCTCATAGGCTGTTGCAGTAAAGAGAGGTCTTTTTTACATATTAATGATTATGCCTTTATTGAGGGGTGTCTGGGATTTAACGTCCCAATGTGGCATCCCACCATGCCGTACCACTTCTGCTTAGGGCTTTTGCATCCTCAAATTCAAGTTGGCAGATGGTGCCAGTGAACGCACGTGGAACTAGTCAGCAACGTGGCAAGAGTTTAATGCTGCCACGAATGACGAAGAATTTTTTGTGCAAAGGCAACTTTGGCCAAAGAGGACCATGGCTTATGATATGTTTGTCAACACAAGGTGACATATAAGACCTATTTTCCAAGTGTTCCCAGATATACCGCAGATATGCCGAGCAGCAGGCCAAGAGAAGCTTGTACCCGTTGCATCACGGGCGGACGCCCAGCCGAACTGGGGATCGAACCTCGCACCATCGCCACGTGAGGTAGATGCTTAAATCACTAAGCCACTGCTGCAGCATAAAATCAATAGTAGTACAGTGAAACTTTGTTGCAGATTAGTGGTTAACATTTATGGTAGATTGGGCGATTTCTAAGAAGGAGCAATATCTGTATAAACAACATTTATTTACAGCCTTGAGACACCAAATTTCAACATTTAGAACCTGCATAACTTTTTGAATGTATTCTGCAAATTACTACTAATCTGGGTACAAGCTCATGAGCAGCTTCGTTACTGCAATATTGAGCATTGTTTTTTCCTGCTTTTGGTACAGGGCACTTTTTTGGTATTAACATAGACCATGGAAGCAAGGCTAAGAAAAAAAGCAAGGAAAGAGAACCCAAAAGTCTTCAGTTTGACAAAAAAAAATCATGGATTCTGAATGGAATGTTTAGGTGAGTAGCACAATTCCTGACTGCATTTTCTTGAGGTAGAAGTATTGGATACAACGGACCATAGCATTTGTCCATCCTACTACTACAGGAAGTGAGCTTCACATGTTAAATCTTCTGGCTAATGTCTAGCTGTATAAGTGCACAAAAATAAATCCAACAATCTAAAGAGATTTTTTGGCAGCTTGTTTCGCTCTATGCCTGAGTAGCTTCACTGCAGATGCCACTTTCCAAGAGTTCTGTATGGATGCTGCAAATACAACCTAGCCTAAAGCTATGTTGCTGGTCAATGTTGCTATAAAGACACATCCAGGTAAAGAGAGGGAAATGTTGGCTTAGAGGAACATAGAAACCGTAAGGGATAAACTAAGTAAGCCTGTGCCATTTTGTTCTCGGACATTTTACTCCTGCCTTTTATATTGTTTGATTACTGATGGACGCATTGAATACTTTGTCATCTTGAGAGCTTTGCTAGCTTCATCAGTTTTTTACCTGTTATTGTTAAATTTAATTTCACACAGTCTTGTTAGCGTCAGTCCACCTACTTCCATTTCATTACACGCATCAGAAGTTGACAGATGTGCAGTGACCTGAAAGCAGCTGCGTTACCTGTTTACAAGGCAAAATGTTTTGTGGACTTCATGCAATGCAAATTTTGCAACTAGAACGCAGTTGAGGCATATGTCATGTATTCTGACCGTGCCCCAAGCTATGTTCCCCTGGGAAAAGTGGTAAAATTGCAATTACCAAAAGTGTCAGGCAGAGAGCGACTACCTATGCAATGGCATTCATTGTATGCTTACAAGAGGCATCACAGAATAGAATTGCACAGTTTTTCAAATAAAAATTTTTAGGAAATTTTTTAGTGATTTGAAATTTTGTGATGATAACGTTTTATTATTTGAATCACGAGACAACTTCAGAAGATGATAGAGAAACAAAAAAAAGTGAAGCACTAGAGTGGGCCTAACAAGGAGTCGGAAGAAAACCTAATGTTCAACTGGTAAGGAACAGAACATCAGTTACCCATAAGACGTGAATGAATAGAACTGATAAATAAATACATTCGCTTTGGCCATGCAGTTACCATTAACCGAGGCAATAAGAGTGAAATAATTAAGAAGCTAAGAATCGCGTGAGATACACTTCGCTAGTACGCATAGTCGCGGCTTTTCAGTATCTGTCAGGACGAAAGCTTGCAAAAGATATATAATCCCACTGCTCACCTATATAGGATAGGATAATAGATAGGGTTGAGATTAAATTAAACATGAAAGGGCCCGAAGAGAACCGAATAAACTATAAAGTAAATGCTTGTTATGATATAGTTGCTGAAACCATGAAAAATATATAAATGGTTAAGTGTAAAAAAATTAACATATCGTCACTTTGGATGAAGGTGTGGATTGGAAGCAATAGCAAATGCTGTAGTGGTGACAAAAGGGACATGGGAAGCTGAAATTATTAATCTATGGCGCTGAAGCTGGTGCAGCTACTAGGTAACGGTTAGTAGAAGGAAAGTTGGAGATGCCTTGTCTCAGAGCGGACATGTTTAGGCTGATGATAGAAGTAAAGCACAGACTGAGGTACTCAGACAACTCTCTTTATAACCGATTTCTTCCTTCATATAAAGGTGCCGCGAGAAGATCAATGTCTGAAGTCACTCTACTCTCTCAATGCTGTATTGTGCTGTGGTCGCTCATTATATACTAACAGCCTGAGTAATGTAATTTAAACCTCCATAGCCTAAAGTCACATCGTAGGTATTGTATATAGTCTCTCCACGAAGAGCAGAATATTGTATTGTCTTACGCTGTTTGTTTCTTTTTTTGCAGGTTTTTGATGACTTAAAAAAGTTCAAGATGGATAAAACTGTTTCAAAGAGATTATGATAAAGTTATTATTTTGCCTGGAATGGAAATATCCCAAATGCAATATCCAGGTGTGTGGAAAACTTTAATAAATAGCAGTATTGCCCATTTCCACTGCATTGTCTTCCTGCACAGCATATTTACACTTCACATTTTACAGCAGTGTCTCAATCTAAGCATGCAGTTTTTAGGCTAAGTCTGAGTGCCATATCTACCTCCATAGCAGAAAAACAGCAGCGCTGCAACTGTGTAAATCAGGTCGAATGAATTTCACACCATGAAATAGCGTGGGCCATTGAAGATCGAGAATACCTTTTGTGTACTTTACAAATCACCTAAGTTGACAAATCTGCATGACTTCCGTTCCAGTAGTTGTGCTCATTTCACAGGCCACTTCATATATTGCGGCCTAGAGGTTAGAAAGTCAGAAAATGTTGGTATGCATGTTCCACAGTGCACTCCATGTTTTACAGTCTGCTACAACACGAGAAAACGTCCCTGCTGAGGTGTTACACAAGATTGTGTAACAATGTATTTACACACCAACGTGTAACGATGAATAACGATGAACATACCGTGTAACCACCCTATATTTAACGGCTTAAACACTAGAAAACACAAAATTGGTGCAACGTAGATTTTACGGGCTGTGGTTTATTTTACACGAAAACTACTGTGGAGTAAAAAAACAGTGGCTAGATTTTTTCTACACGATAACATTATATAGACGGCATGCATGCCGTAAACTTGAAATACGGGTCACAATTTTTTTTATTGTAAAAGTCTGGCAGCATCAGCTGCCAGTGCTTTTACCGTAAAAACTACGGTAAATTTTTTACAGTGTGCAGGGAGGTGTGTGAAAGAAAAGTGACGATGAGGAGGAGTGACTGGAGGGTTAGAGGGGGAAAGGATGATGTCGGGTAAAGCATAGCATAGGCGTGTATCATACAGTATAACGAGGTGTGATAGGGAAGTCAGGGTGAGGAGGGGAGGAAGGAGGAGGGGAGGGTAAAATATATCATAGCCGTGTATAGTATACTATAGCACGCGCGTGCAAAAGGCCAGTAAGAGTGAGGAGGCGAGAGATAAGGGTGAGGAGGGAAAGAAGTAAGGGGAGGATATAGCATGCATAGCCATGCGTACTACATTATAGCAAGGGCGAAAGAGTGATGTGAGGATGAGGGAAAGGAGGAAGATGCGAACCATGACAAATCATGTGTAGTACCGTATAGTAAAGGGGGAAGGTAGGTCGAGGAGGAAGGAAATGAGAAGTCGGAGGGTAGGGCATAGCATAGCTGTACAGTATAACCAGGGGGTGGAAAAGAGAAGTGAGCGAGGAGGAGAGATGTGAGGATGAGGAGGAACGAAAAGAGGAAGGGGAGGTAAAGCATTGCATAGCCTTGTATAGTATAGCACGGGAGTGTAAAAAGGCAGTGAGAGTGAGGGAGAGGGAGAAGACGAGGGAGAATGTGTCACTGCATCATAAATAAAGTTTTTTTGTCCGCCATGGACGCCGAGAAGGCTGCACGTTTGGAACGCCAGCGCGCGCTTGCCCGTGAACGCGATCGTCGCTGAAGGACAGGTGAATCACTGCTCCGCCATTCCTATTTCTCTTACGTTTATTGCGACTGCATGCCTTTTCTTTCTACCGTAAAATTCCGAGCAAGCGCCTCCCCCCAAAGAAGTCGAAATTACCGGCAAAGTGGGGGGGCGCTATCTCGGAACGGCACCAAAATTCAAGATGGCGGCAAAATGTTCGGGCCAGAAAAAAAACGCAGTGCGCATGGATAAAAATTTTATTACAGCGAACTTTATTTAGGCCCAGGATTTGTTGTAGCGTTCAAAACCATCGATAGACTCCTCCAAGTCAGTTGCGAAAAACAGGTCAAAGCATTCCGCTTCAAGTCCGCCGCGGTCTTCTGGCACCGCAGCTCCAACATCGGCCAGTCCGCTGTGCAGGTCGCCGTTTTCCGAGCCATCGAGCACGTTACTAATGCCGCATCCCTTGAAGCACCGTGCCACTGTCTCCTCAGGTACAGCGGCCCACGCCTCGGCAACAAAATCGAACACATGTTGCCGCGACGGCTTCTTCAAGTTTCCTTTCGGTGTTCACGCTTCCTCACGCATATACTGCTCCCACAAACGCCGCAACGTGGACTTCAACCGCTTATTCCAATACACGTCAGCAGGCTGCAGGATGCTCGTGCACCCCGCAGGCACGTAAAACACGTCGGTCTCGTACTCCTCGAAGAAATTTGTGGCGGCTTGTGTCTTATGGATGGGTGCCTGGTTTGGATTGGATTGGATTGGATTCATGGCAGCCAGCAGGACCACAAAAAAACGCAATATTTAGAAAAATTCACGGAAACGTTTCACGGCCACTGTCGCCTGGGCACGTTGTGGCGGAGCGGTTGAAGGGGGGGGGGGGAGGCTTTCCCGGAACGGTGCGGATATTTGAAATTGCCAGTGAAGTTCGGGGGGGGGGGGGGGTGGCGCTTGTACGGGTGGGCGCGCTTGCTCGGAAGTTTACGGTAGAAACATTGCTCACGAGTCATGACAGCTGGTGCCTGCAGCTTTTCCGTATAAAGTGTTTACTGGCGGCACAAAGGCACACAAAGCTGCACGTACTGCGCTTACATTACAATACTTACCTTGAGCTAGAACATGACGCTTGCGTGTGCACTTTACGTACAAACACACTGGCGGCGTGTCGCCTTCGAAAAGCGGTGTCTCACCGCTCGCGAGACGCCACTTTTCTCTCTCCCGTGGAGCGTCAATGTTTATCTCCCGCGGACTGAATCGCTCCTGGACCTATTTTCGCCGCTGCCGCCAGCTGCCGCACAAGCAAACCATCAATCAGCACCTGCCTTTTCTCTTCGTCCTCCTCACAAGGCGGTTGTCATAGCAGCAGGGCACTGTTCTCGTCTCAAGCGCCACCACTCTACGTCTGTCAGGGAAAAGCCGCGAGCCGGCGGGCGCGAACGCCGCGACATTTCCACTCTTGTCTCGTGACTCTCGCTCCTGCAATGTGGACAGCGTGCCGCTGCTTGGCGAGCGGAGATGTCGACGGTCGGGATGCCGCCGCGGCATGCTTCCCGCCAGTTAGCACGTACCTTTAGTACCTTGCGCAAAATGCTAAGCTAGCAGCCTAATAGAGAAAGCAATCAAAGCACTTCTTCGAAATCATATTTGCCAACCCACAGACAAATCTGCAACATCACAAACGTTATTTGTGCACACCCGTTATTCTGCGTTTATCATTATAGTGGTATATTATTTAGAATCAACTTTCTCGATGTTCAACAATCGACGCAAGACTGCGGCGTCAGTCAGAATGAAAATGTGAAAGAAAAAAAAACTGCACAGGTGTAAGGTGAAGGTATGTTAACAAATGTCATACTGCTAGACTGCAGCGCAATAACTAAGATATTAACCACGCACAGCGCTACGTGTATTGCTCTTCATAGTGTAGGCCATCATGATGTGCAAGGATGTGGTGCACAAGTTTCTTCTTGTGTTAGTTGCATCGAAAAAGTAAGTGTGTTTCTTCCTCGGACACCGTGATTTGTTCTATCAACCTTAAAATTTTCTTATTTATAATGATGTGTAGACAGTCATTGTTTAAGATCAGGCCATGTATTCTTCAGGATTTCGTTGCACGGGGCTGCCTGTGATCTGTAAATGAGATATCGAAGAATGAAATTGAGAAAAAGTTCAAGTGACTGTTAGAAAGTTCAAGGGATAATTTATTAGCCCTTAAGGACGCAAAATTTTTCTTGGAAGCACTCATTTTCATGATAACTTTAACCAAGATATTTAACTTAACGGGACTCTTCCTAAAAGCTTTATCATCTGAGGACCACTGTGTTCCCGAATACTGTTCGACCTTACACTGCTCAGGCCAATCATTAGTATTACACTTAAAACCAGTTTTCTATCGCCGCCATATCTATGGTTTCAGATCAATTAACAGGAGATTCCTGACAGCTCGGGGTAAAGGTATCTTACACGTCTATATTATTATTTCATACTTGCACTGATGTTCACAAAATATTCTACAATTTTGAATTAAGAAATAGCTCTGAAAGTACAGGATTGCCACTGAATGTGAAAAAGCGATCTTACCTATATTTCTGTGAGTTAATTCTCGTTTAATGTGTTTGATTTGTCCATAACGGATACCAGCAATATCCTTCTCCTGTGTATATATTTTGTTTGAACCTTTTGCTTACGCACTGGCAAGGATCGGGGCAGCCAGTCGAATCACCATTTTGCTTAATAAAACACTGCAAAGACACACGTAACACAGCACGACAAATTACTACGGCTACAGATAAATAATACAGAAGTCCACAGAAAATCATATTTTTGAGCTCTCTGGGAATTCGTAAGCGCAGTTTTATTGTTGATCGGGGCCTTTCCCAAAACGCTCATGCGGGATTGCATCAGCATGGTTTGCTTGCTTTCTTGTTCCCTTTTGTCGGCTCTTACCCACTACGGGGGATCGGCCATGAAACCGGCGGCTATAATTTTTTAAATAAGGAATGAGGAATAAATCAATTGCCAAAAGAATAAACGAAATTTTAAGAATGACTTGTCCATATGGAATAAGGAGCAGAATAATACAACAATATGAGAAGCAATGAACGAAGGAATGAAAGGAAGTCTGTAGTACCAGATTTTGTTCAGGAATAAGTTAACAAGGAATTATTCGTGTCTAAGATTCTTGCTGGCCTTTTCCAGCACGTGGAATGACCCCTTAAAAGGGGCATCCCATTACAACCTAAACGCGAGTTTAGTATTAAATTTTCGCGAAATCTGAACTTTCCTGGCGTGTGGAATCATCCAATTGACATTACATTTTGTCTTATAGAGGGTTATTATTTCTCCACTACGAAACCTAACGAGCCTTCACAGAAAGTGTCCTCCTTTTACATTTGTTTCACCCAGCGGGTACAACGCATTCATATTTTCGCAGTCTACAAACAGGAGTGTTCCAGTGGTTCAGGCACTCTACTTTGGAGCGTGGGGGCGAGGATTCCGCACCTGCAGCCTATTTGGCAATACGCCACTAGGATAAAATTGAAAGCTACATATGGCGAACTCTCAGGCTCAAGTTTCTGCTATTGTCCATATTCATTAAGGAGAAAGCCTTGTATATCTCGTGGACCCATGGCCTCACACCAAAACCTAGCGTGAGTAAGTGAAGCAAATAAATATGACGCGACGTCCGCGGTAGTGGAAGCCAATGAAAAGCGAGTGAAAACATGAGTGTGCTTATATATTGCCACTTCCATATTTGTGTGTTGCTATGCACTGGCGACGCAAGGAGGACAACCGATCCCATCGAGAGGCACAGCACAAAAGTGTGAGAAAGAAGACGTTCTCGACTGCCCCCGGGCCTTGAGTGTTCTCTTCGAGTACGACACGCCGCACTTCTGCCGTTCTCAATCAAGCCCCTATGTTTTATAACCCGCGACACTCGTGCAGGAGCTGGGTACCATCGCCTCATGATCGGTACTCCTGCGAGTAGCCCTGCATCCAGATTGACGACGGCGCCATGCGTACACCACCTGTACACCGCTGAAGCCGTCGCCTTAGAGGTCGTAGAGCAGAATGCGACCTCTTACAAGAACCGCCGCTGCCGACGGCTACCCCTGCGCAAGAAATTGCATCTTCAAGGCGCCCCACAAAGCTAACGGTCCAGAATCTTCGCATTCACGAACCATTACCATTTCACGGCCACCCGCACGAAGATGCGGAAGACTAGCTTGAGCAGTTTGAACGAAAAACTAATTCGAACCACTGGCACCCCAACGAGAAACTCTTCCACGTATACTTTGCCCTTCAAGACGGCGCGATGACGTGGTTCATAATCCGCGAGGCAACTTGGACAACATGGGACGAGTTTTGCCGTCGGTTTACGCGGTACCTTCGCTAACACAGACCGACGTGAAAACACCTTTTTTGAGTAACGCATCCAACAGCTACATGAAGGCGTCGCCATGTTTGCTGAGGATATGGTGCGTTTGTTCCACCATGCGGACCCCTACATGTCCGGGGCTCAAAAGATAAGCCATCTCATGACAGGCGTCAGAGAACAGCTGTTTGTTGGTCTTGTGCGCAATCCGGTGAGAACAGTCGCCGACGATAGTCGACGAGGGAGGTCACGGCAATAGAACGGTCGCTGCAGCAACGGTACCATCAATACGATAGCATAGCCACCGCCGCACCTGCAGGCGCCGCAGCACTCACCGCGACCGATGAGTGTTCTCTACGCTTACTGATTCATCAGATCGTGTGCGGGGAGATTGCCAAGGAGAACGCAAGCTGCACATTGCCGTCGCAAGCACCGCCACAGCAGGAGTTCACGGTGGCCTCCAAGGCTGAAGTTGTCCGCCAGGAACTTCGACAAGCATTTGCCTCTCCCGAGCAATACTGTTACTCATCGTAGCAGCTCAACGCATATACCTACGCCGACGCTGTACGTCGTCCATTGGCTCCACAACGATCATACCAGCCGGACGCATAGAGATATGCAGACGCTGTTCGTTGACCGTTGCCCATGTAGGCGCCACAGTATCGCCAAACGCCTCCTGTCGCTGCCCGAGCCCAGCAGGATCCCGTAAGGCGACCCCGACTGCGTGAGACCGGTATATGGCACACTGCGAATCGTCGGCCATTGTGCTACAATTGTGGAGAGCCAGTGCGCATTTACCGTTTTTGCCCTCATCGTCAAGCTGGATACCGCGGAAGTGCACCTGCCACTATGCGCCGACAGCTTGGTGAGAGCTGCACCCCCATCGACGACGACCTGGCTGGTCGGAAGGAGAGCTCATATACCTCCCCGACGCGCTCACCATCTCCGGCTTGTTTTGCTTCACCGAGCCGCGGTAGTTTCGCTGACACCGTCAGAGGCCTGTCTCCCAATCCACGGCAGAGGAACTGAAAGCAGCGAGCTCTGTGGGGATGGTTGCAGGTCCTCAAATCGCGGAAGATCCCCCATTGTTGCCGAAACACGAGAACGATCAGTATCTGTATTGCTGTATCTGTATTCCGGAATACTTTTTTCGTCCTATTGCGAAAGTATCTATGAAATATCCCGTTACGTTAAAGGCAAATCTATCTCAGCATCTGTATTTCAGGCTTTCAGTTCATGTATTTCGATATCTGTATTCCGGAATACTTTTCTGAGTATCTCTGCCCAGCCCTGCTTTTGAGGTCCATCGACGAGAAGAAGCGTGCATGCCTCAGCCTGTCAAGCGAATCGTCGATACGCGGTAATGGGTACACGTCTTTTTTTTTCACGCGGTTCAGCTTGCGGTAGTCGACACAGAAGCGTAAGCTGCCGTCTTCCTTTTTAACCAGCACTACCGGTGATTCCCAAGGGCTTTTTGACGGCTGGATGACGTCATCGTCGAGCATTTTCTGCACTTGTTCTTGGATTGCTTCACGCTCTTTCGGTGCTACGCGGGATGGATTTTGTCGAATTGGTCTTGCTGTCTCATCCGTTGTAATCCGGTGCTTCATCAGTGGCGTTTGATTTACCCTCGAGGTCGATGAGAAACAATCTTCGAACTGGTGCAGAAGATCTACAAGACGCTGCCTCTGCGCTGGTGATAACTCCATGCTCACATCAACAGGTGGTGGTGCTGAAGCGGCTGGCGTCTCTTCCTGTTGCACTGCAAAGCACTCGCGGACGTCTACAATCTCGTCGAAGTAAGCAACTGTGGTGCCCTCTGTAATGTGTCGACGCTCGTTGCTGAAGTTCGTCATCAGGACCTCTGCTTGCCCGCACACGATACTGACGAGACTTCTGGCAATGGCAACACCTCGAGTGAGTAAAAGCGTCGATACTTGTTCAGCGAGACCTTCTCCAGTATGCTGCGTGTTGCATGTGACAGAAACAAGGCGGCACGATAACGGTGGTATGGTCACGTCGTCGATGACACGCAGGGACTTGCGTATAGCGGTGCGCTATGATCCGCTGAAAAGGTCAGGACACTGTCCGGTATATTGATGATGGCACCGTATCCACGCAAGAAATCCATCCCTAGGATTGCCTGTTTACAACACTCGGAAAGAATAACGAAAGTTGCGACGAATGATGAATCCCCTATCTTGTTTCTCGCGGTGCACTTTCCAGAAGGTGTGAGCAGCTGCACTCCAGCTCCTCTAATCTGCGGTCCCGTCCATTCCATTTTCACCTTCCTGAGCTTATTTGCCAGATTCTCACTCATTATTGAAAAGTCCGCACCAGTGTCGACCAGTGCCGTCACGTCGTGACGGTCAATCTTAAGTGTAATGTCGGCGGTAACAATCTGATCTGTCGTCGAGTCATTGCCAATTTCCGGCTCTTCGTTCAGCAGTAATGGGGGATTTTCAGCTTTTCGACGATTCGCAACCTTCCCCCCTGAGGTCGCTGCTTTTAGTTTCCCCGGCGTGGGCTGGGAGACCTCCCTCTCGCCATGTCAGTGGAGGTACGTCTATTAGAGGGGGAATAACGTCCTGGAGAGGGCGACCATGACCGGAGCCCAGGAGAATCATCCCGCGAGGTCGTCATACTCGTGTCGATGTGAGGTCTTCCATTGAAATGGCGCCGAGGAGTAGTGGACGGAAAGCCTTGGTACCCTGCGACGCGATAAGGGCAATACCGAACGATGTGGCCTGCTTCCTCACAATGAAAACACAAGGGCCTGTAGTCAGGGGTACGCCAAATGTTGGTTTTGCGAAGTGGTGGTCGCATCGGCGTCGAAGTTTCCCTGTAGTACCAAGGCCCTGTCGGCGGCTGTGGCTGGTGGTACTGCTGCGGTGGCGGCTCGTTCGATGGCTGTCGACGGACAATGTCTGCATACGATGGTTTAACAGTGTCGCTGTTCGGCTCGGGAAGCGAAAGCGCTTGCCTTATCTCCTGACGCACAACTTCGGTGACTGACGCAATTGCGCAGTCATTCGGCGTGGCAACGAGCTTCTTCACCTCTTCTTGTACGATTTCTCGTATTAGTTAGCGCAAAGAACGCTCGTCAGGTGTGGTCACTGCGGTCACGGCTGTGGCGCTGACTGGCCCACTGTTGTTTGGGCGGTCGTACTGGCGGTAGCGTAGGTGTAGTACGCGTTCGATGGCTATCACCTCCTTAGAAAATTCGTCGACGCTCGTAGGCTGGTTGCGCACGAGATCAGCAAAAAGCTGCTCCTTAACGCCGCGCATGAGGTGGCTGATCTTTTTGGCTTCGGACACATCCGGATCTGCCCGATGAAATAGACGGGCCATGTCCTCAACAAACATCGCAACAGATTCATTTGGCTTCTGAATCCGTGATTCCAGGAGTCGCTGTGCATGCTCTCGTCTTTCGGTGCTTGCGAAAGTGTCCAGGAACTTCCGCCGGAACTCGTCCCACAATGACCACACGCGATTCGTGAACCATGTTCGGGCTCCGTCTTGAAGAGGGAAGTACACGTAGCCCAACTTCTGTCCGGCGTTCCAACCGTTAACGTTGGCTACGCGCTCGAACTCATCGAGCCAGTCATCTGCGTCCTCATATGTGTTGCCGTGGAAGTCCACCGGAATTTGAGGGTTCAAAACAGTCACCTGTGTCGTGCTTGGGCTGGCCATGTCTGGGACACTGCTTACGGGCGCGGTCATCCTTTCTGGCAAAGGACTGAACTCTGGGCTCAGGCTCAACAGGCGGCGGCTGGTGCGGTGAACCGGCGTATCGACGCGCGGAAGTCTTTCTGGGCTAGATGCGGGGCTGCTGGCAGGTGTCCCGAACATGTACCCAGCGCCTCCACCAGTGTCACGACGCAGAAACAGTAGAAGTCGGATATAGCACAGCTCACTTTAATTATGCGAGGCACTAGAAAAAAGGGATCGGGCGTGAACCTAGTCTTCCTCTCTCGCTGCGCGAGCTCTTCTTTGTTGTCGCTGTGCAGACTGGATGCGGCAATATATATATCTATATATGAACTTCAGTCAGGTTTCTGTCTGAATGGCGGTGCGTCGGCGGCGGGTAGTGATATATATATATATATATATATATATATATATATATATATATATATATATATATATATATATATATATATATATATATATATATATATATATATTGTGGGTACTGGGCTTGCTGCGTCCCGTCCGTAGTTAAAGCAAGGACGACGGAGGCTTGAACTCGCAACAAACAACAACAACAATTTATTTAACTCTACGCTGCATACGGCGGGGTCGGTCCAGGAACACGAGACGACGAGGCGACGACCATGATCGGCGGCAGGCGGGTGGCAGCATCCGTCCTTCCTGGCATCCCAGGCACGTCTCCCCTGGGCGGAGCCCAGGCTTCCCCTTTTAAGCCGCGCAGCTGGGCCACGCGCACCGCCTCTGCGCAGCACGAGGCGCTATCTCGCGATAGCCGGTGGGCGTGGTTCCCACAATATATATATATATATATATATATATATATATATATATATATATATATATATATATATATATATATATGTGTGTGTTTTACTTCGTGTAGGATAGTATATTTTACGTTTGCGTCGTACATTTGTTGTTTGAGGCAGTAAGTAGAGGATCAATGGGTTTATTATGATCGACGAAGTATGTCACCCTTACCTCTTCGCCGCATGGCACCATTGAGCCAGAATTGCTGGGTGGACCTGGTCGAGCGGAGATTTTGCCTCTGCGTCAAAGACATTTGCCATTCATTTAAGTTGAAGCACAGCGTTAAGCGAATACGATCAAAATACCAGCGCGAGTGCTACAACAGCGATGCGCAGGATGAAATAATTGGATCATGTTAGTTATACGCGCCGAGATCTTTGAGTGGCGGCGCCCCCTCGCGTGTCACATCACAGAGAGGACTCGGGTGCCGCTCTTCGCGCGCGCGCTCATTCGCTAATGAAGGCTGCACGACGCTACCGGCCTGTCTGTACTGCTCGACATATTGAAACATTAGTGGGCAAGTTCATAAAGTAATTTGTACCGAATGTTGAAGCAATATGCCCAGTGAAATCGATTGGAGTTTCCGTCAGGAGCATGTTCAGCGTCGATTGCTCGTGGCGTCGTCTGCCAGCCATCAATGAGTACATCTGCATGTATGGCGACGATTTCTTTTCGCGACTGTTCTATGGCCGTGGCGCACTCAAAATGACTTTGCAGCCCATTTTCGTTCATTAACTTCAGCGTTGGCGCTTCGGCTTCCGTGTCTGCGTTACAGCGCATTATATGTATACCGCGTGGTGCGCGTGTTCGGTTGCCAAGCCTGCTCCTTTGGTTCATTTCCTTTGTTCGGAGTTCTAAGGGCATGGCAAACAACGTGTGATGTCATCCGAATTAACTCAGTGGTCGTTACAGGAAAGCGTTTGATTAATTGCAAGCTTTCAGTGGCTATCTGAAAGCACGCCGTAAGTACTAAAATTTTAAATGAGAAATAAAATGGCTGAGAGCCCGAATCAACATGGGATGCACGACGGTGATATAAAATATTGGTAGGTTGTGCGGAGTTTTTTTTTTTTTGCAACACATTTTAATCTCTACATTGACAAAATGACGTTTGCTGACTCGTTCATGATCTTCGGAAAGTATGCTGAACAAAATTAGTGTAATCATACTAACGCAGATAAATAGAAAGCTTTCGCATGGAAAGACTTAATAAGATGAATTTGCAATAAAATAGTGTGAATCACTCTCAACGGTCGACTCTTGATAGGGCGTGGTGCGATCATTGTGCTAAAAAGACTCACAGGGTCCCTCATGCATTTTTCTAGGATCACACGAACGTGAAAAGCATCTTCTTTTTCTTCAGTCGCTGTATTGTTCGTTCGCCGCCCTCCTCCGAAGGCTTTCTGGTAGTAACGTGGTTTCGCACTGCCCCTAGGATCAGAGGTATTGCGAGCTTGCTACACAGCGCCTGATTTTGCATTGCCTCCGTGATCGGCACACCGGTCACGGAGGCAATGCAAAGTGATGACATCATGTGATAACGTCATCATATCGCGAGACGCTATGATGTCACAAATTTTGGCGATATGTGATGTCATGTTGAGGTCATAAGGTGATGTTATCTTGTGACGATTTTTTGCACGACTCGTGTTGACGCTGCCGACGCGGGACGCCGATGGTCAATTTACACGCTTTATGAGGAATGTAAGGCTTTCACCCTAAAATATTCAATCTTGTTACAGCGCCGTGAAGAAGAGCAATAACCAGCCAAAGGGGCCAGAATAATGGTGGAAAAGCGTTCTCTTTCTCCTCTTCCTGACACATTCGCCCATTTTTCGTACTGTTTACCAAGCTGTACTATCGGTGTCAAATGAAACGCGAACAGCGGAGCATCCCAGGTATTACGAACTGTATAGCACACGTCATCCTGTCGTCACCATTGGCAGGCACGCACACTAGTGATGCAGAACTATCGGTAAATTGACTATCGATAGTATCGATAGTTCTTTTCAAACTATCGATAGTGTAAACAAACTATCGATAGTGCAGTCGGTAGTACCATCGTTAATATTACTATGGCGATAATACTATATTACTGCCACGCGTGTTTATTGCTTTGTTTTGACGTATTCGGGTTTCACCCACAAAGACTGTTAGCAACGATTGTCACAGACCGCGCCGTAATATGTGAGAAACTTCATTCACCATTGTTTGAGATCAATCTGTTAAGATCACGCGCCGGACGCGAGTAGTCAAGTTTATTCGAGAGCTTACGCGAGCACCAGCGATAACGCTGGAAGCTTTGGTGACTGATGCATAAAGGACGACGCGTTCCACCGATGATCAGATTACTCAACAGCCGACGACTGCTCCTGCCGCTACAGTGCACAGCATGTATCGCTTGTATTTTGAGTTTTGATTTTCTGGACACAAGTTCGCCCAAATAAAGAACTCCGTATTTCCCAGTCTTGCTGCAGCATTCTTCACCGTCACAACCACGTGACAATACCATCGATAGTGGTCTGAATAATGATGCGGTTACTGGCCGGCCATATTGCCAAAATATTTGCGATTAATCTATGAGCAATTTTTGGCAGAAAAATTATTTCCGCCGTCAAAATGGCGGAATATGTCCATCAATAAATTAGTATCCAAAAGCAACCAGTTACACCTTACAATTAACTTCTTGGTATTTTTTTATTTTGTAATCATAAAATGCAATATCAATTTGAAGCCGCGCAGTCCTACCACATGTAAAGGCTTCCTTTCCGCTACAGCTGAACAGTTTGACTTTATGATCATGTGTCAGCAAAGCACTCTGGAGAAGAACGCAATGATGTCAACTTTCTTGCCCTTCAGCCTGCTCCTCCGGCTACACTATGTACCACGCGCGCGGAAAACCAAGTTTATTCTGCAGTGAGTCCGCGCTGTTGATTTTATACTATCGATAGCACCATCAATTTTTTACTATCGATAGCGCTATCGATAGTATTTTAAATGCGAAGCATTTCTTAGCGAACCTTTGTCACTTTGAGTGTTTCTATCTATCTATCTATCTATCTATCTATCTAGCCGCCTACGTCTGGGTGCTCTCATGATCGCCTCCTTAACTTGGTGTAGACCAAAATTTGCATGGGAGGGTAAGAGGATTTGACGAATATGATTCCTGGTCATGACATGAATAACTTTAAAATCCCGTCGCGTACGTCGTCAAACCCTTTCCACTAGACACCTGTGGCACATACCCGTCTACCACGGGCCGGGGTGTACGGGTATGCGCCACAGGTGATTGACAGTTCATATCTACCCAGGTACGGCGAGAACAGACATTGTTAACTTAAATGCGAGAGCGTTAAGAAAAACCAACATCGGCAGCGTTGACTTGCCGAATGGAGAGAATGAAAATTAGGATCCCAGCAGGAATCGAACCCAAGCATTCTGCGTGGCAATCAGGTATTTAACCACTGAGCCACGCCAGGTCTATAAAGTGGTTTGGAAAAACAGCCTACGCAGGCGTAATATCGGTGCAACGTCAATTGTGGTTGTGGTTCTGGCTATCTAATTTTACAAGAAAGGAATAAACACTACATGATGCTCCTACGATGTGTACCCCAACGATACAGGAGTTAAACGTCTGTAGTTCCAGTGTTGGCTCCGCTTTTATAGCAGTCTAATAAACATTACGTTACTATTCCTATGATTCAGCAAGCTATATTGAAGCATTGCTCGACCCTGGAGGAGTACATTAACGAAAGTTACATATGATATCGACATCACCGCAACGTAAAGTGCACTTCGTCCACCAGAACGACGCAGTGTCCTCTTTATTTCTTACGAGGCTGGGCGATGGCCTCATGCTGACCGAGGATGATGCCAGATTGATTGACAGCCGCTTTGTAGACTAGGCTACGTAGGCCACATACGTCCAGGTAGTCTACGAATACGACAAACACCATCCACTGATGTTGGTCTACGTAGCACTATCCTGGCCTACCAGCCTCGACGGCCTATACCTCACCAACGCGAAGGGTGGCTCCAGGTTCCGACATGTCGCAGGCTCGGTCGACAGACAATTTGTTGACGAAATGACCGAGGTATCCACGAATTCCAACAGCTCTACTATACCACATACTTCTCTACACATGGACCCCTCGTCACCACGATCACGACCGGATCCTATAACAAGTCATGACCAGCTGCTGGTGCTCACTGATCACGGTGATGATGCCCTTGTTCAAGAACTGTCAAGAACTTCTTGCACACATGCACACGGGTTGGTGAAACATGCGTGCGTACTCGGGACACGTATACGCACTACACGTCAGCTTACCGCTACTGGTGTTGGCAATACCCACATTGCCATTGGCAGCGTTACCCAACCGTAAACAACTGGTTATATAACACATATGCGGCTCTTCAACGTATATATGTGTTCGTTTAAAATTTATACAAATCTTTAGCGTCATTTTGTAACGTGTCGCTCATTAAAAAAAGTTACGCCACAGTCACCTACCCGCCGCATTCTTCGCATAACATCGACTCCCACGGTACGTGGGGTCTGCCGGATTTTTTTACCATCGATAGTTCGATAGTGACTCAGCTATCGATAGTATCGATAGTACCATCGATAGTTCTGCATCACTAACGCCCACCCGATGCGGCAGTACTGCACGATCGAAAGCATAGACGATGCTCTGGAGCGGCAAACCGCATGAGCGTATCTGTCTCTAATCATAAGGGTGCGAGCTGTACCACGCGCGCCACTGCTGGCGTTTCATTCTGAGCCGATAGCACGCACAACAAGTTTTAATGTGTATCCAACTCATCCTAATTAACCCGCTTGTACTCAATAACCAGTTGTCCTTAGAACCCGCTTGTCGATGAAGTGATCAATTTTATTTCGTCGGCAAACGTTTTGTGGCAAACGTTTTGTGGCAAACGTTTAGTCCACATGACTACAATTTGGAGTGGAGTGTGAATTTTGCTCCAACTCAAGTCTGTTTACACTAAGCTAAGTTTTGCGACTAAGACGTAAAATTTCTCGCGCTACGCTTCCAAAGCAGCGTAGACTCTATTTAACTCGCTTGGCGGGACGTTCGCAATTTCACGTAGGCTATTTAAACACCATCTAAGCCCAGTGATTGATGCCACTAACTCGGGGCCACAATTCTGACTGCGATGGCTGTGGGTATATAGAAGAAATGTTAAACATTAACGTTTCTTAACCTCATGTAATGCTAGCAGCCATCTAAAGAACTATCATTAGAAGAAAATACAGCTAGTAGTCGAGGAACGGCATGCGACCTGAGCGAACTATAATGCAAATGCCGCTGTTTTAGCCGGAGCCTAGCAGACTACAAAAACCGACTTCCCGCCTTAGCGTCACCGGAGCGCCGTTCGCAACGCAGCCATCTGCGGCACACGAGGCGAATAAATGATCAGAGCGTCAAACAGAGTACAGCAAGATTTCTCGCGAAACGTTTTCTAGGCATATGCTTTTTCCTGCTTCAGCGCTCGGCAATCGGGGTGTGCGAATAGCAAAATTTTCTACTTAGAATCGAATTCAGTTCGAATAGATTATTTTTCGAATATTCTCGAATACGAATAGTACCACTCATTGACTTTGCAAAAAATCTTTTTTCGTTAACAAGAGAGGGAAAGGCAAGTTTGCTATACGGAAAAAATATAGTGTTGTACGACACTCTTGCTTGACAGTACCGAATCTGCAGTTACTTAATGTTGTCGTGAAGGAAGCATATCTGGTCGGTATGTTCGGGGAACAGCGGCACTATTATGTATGTCACAATTCCGCCAGAAAACAAAAACTGCCTACCAGAAACTAGTGTTGATATGTATTCTCTTGTCATAGTTTAGTTTGTTAAGCATACTATGTTAATTTGGAGAGGCAATGACAACTTACTGGCATGATATTCATTGCAGGCGCTACATCGAATGTTAACCCAGAAAACACTGCGTTCCTTTTTTTTTTAGTTTTTTTTTTCATTTAGCAATGCCTGCGTATGTGTTTCGGTGATTTCTTTGGGTATAATTAGGGCACTGGGCATGCTCGGCCTCATGCAAATTGCCACGCTTTGTGAACTACACTAGAACACCGGTCAAGCGTTTGCAAAAGTGAAGAACGTGGGGGGAGGTGGGGCTGACAAAGGAAACCAATTTGTCTCTTTGCGCATCAAATTTTATGCAGTTCAGCACATGAATGTAATTGGTTGTGCTGATTTTCAATTAATCGTTATAGTTTTTGAGACGTCATTTAAGACAACAGGTCATATCTCACTTGATTTTTTATGAAACTATGTTCAAAGGGCATCTCCTGCGCTGTAAGGCTATACTATTATTTTTTCTTTGCCACTCTGCTTTGCATAACATTACTGGCTTTGCATTAGATTAGCATGAAATCAACGTCTGAAAAATTCTGCATCAAAAGATTTAAAACGAGGAAACAAAGATGATTGGCTTTTTGTTGTCGTCATAGTATAACAGCTTTCCTGCACAAAAGCCTGTTTGCACGCAGGTACGCACGGTCGCCACTCTTCCTATTCGCGCGGCGAGAAGGAGCACGCGGCCAGGAGGAGAGACGAGCCGAAGAACAAAGCATAGCGAAGGAAAGAGCGAAAAGAGCGAAGGTTTCTTTGGTGTAATGAAACGCGTGTAACTCCGCTATTACGGCACCATTTCGAAAAATTCCCACGTCTACGTGTTGGTTGTATACCCGTGCACAAATGCAATATCAGAACTAAATATCGACCTTTTGGTGATTTAGGGGCCATCTAAAGTAAATCGTTGTCGGCAGCTTATCTGAAAGGAGCACTGCATCTAGTTTGGCTTTCATGCTCTCGTGTTCATAATGTTCAGCCTTTTTTGGGTACTTACATGAGGATGATCATAATATTTAGGAGCACAACACCGAGAGCCTTAGAAAGCGCCATCCCTAGGCAAGGCGATATATATATCGTATCCAGCTGAACGGTGCCTGCAAAGATTTAACCACATATACTGCAGGCAAGCCAAAAGGTTTATGCAGGTGCACTCAACGTGAAAGCTGTAGGAAGTGCGGAGTATTAATGCGCCTGTCCTTCAGCGACAAACTGAAGGAGCGTGCGTGTGTGTGGAGGAGGGGTGTGTGCGCTGGTTGGTAAGATATTATGTGAACTTAAACTGTGCTTGGGATCTGCGTTCCTTCATGGGCAAGCGCGCCCTGACGGTCCACCGTGATGCCCGCTAGGCTTCCATGGCGGGAAAGCAAACCTTCATTTGTGATGCATTGGCGCCCTTCCCCTCCTGCTTTCCCTCCTCTTCACTCTCACATCACTCCTCCTCACATCATCATCACTCCTCCTGCTGTACATGGTTCAGCCTGCCTAATGCCACACATGGCTATGCTTTGCTTTACCCTCTCGCACAGGCGTGCGCACGGGGTGGGGGGCAGGGCGACCGCCCTCCTGGTCACCTAAGAGGGAGGGCGCAAAGTCTGCCCCATACATTGACCCCCCTAGTCACCTAAGGGGGCTCGCAAAATCTGCCTCGTACATTAACTTAGTAGGAGGAGGGGTGCTGCGTTGCACCTTCACCCTCCCCTGATGCGGAACCCTGCGCACGCTTATGCCTTCTCCCTTCCTCCTCACTCTCACTACCCATTCTGACACCTTTGTATACACGGCTATGCTATACTTGTTTGGGCCTGCCAAACGCCATTTATGACTGCTATGCTTTACCTTATTCCTTCCTTCTTTCAATCCTGATCACCCTCACTTCCCTTTCTGACCCCCTTGCTATACACGACTATGCTATACATGGGTTTGCCTGCCTAAAGCCATACATGACTATGCTATGTTTACCCCTCTCCTCTCCTCCTTTTTATTCTCCTCAGCCTCGCATCGCTCCTCTTCACCCTCACTTCCATTCCCCCCCCCCCCCCCCACAATACATGGCTATGCTACAGATGGCTATGCTATATGTGGTTTCGCTTGCATTACGACAGCATACGGTAACATACGAAAGCTTGGGCCCCTAAAGTGCTCCGCCCATAAAACTGAGAACGCTTGAGCTTCGCTTCAAGAGGAGAACGCCATAGCGTAATCGGGCCGCGTGCGTACCGCCTTTCTTGGTCTTTCTGTCTTTCGTTGTTTCTCTTTCTCATTCTTTATAGCTATGCTTTACTCTCTCCCCTCCTCCTTTTTCTCCTCATCACCCTCACATTTCTCCTCCTCACAATTTTCTACCGTTTCTGCCCCCTTGCGATACGATTCTCTACAAGGCATGTTCTGTCAGCGTGCCTGCAGAGCCGAGTGGTTGAGACGCTCGCTTTCGGATCGTGGGTACGTGGTTTCGAATCCCGCCGCCTCAAGAGGATTTTGGTAGCGTTAGCTACACTTGCCTAGCCGGAGCCAATTTCGCGTGGAGGGGCATCTCACGCATCTCACCGGAGCTGGCATCTCACGCGCTCTCCGACACCGCCGTGCGCGGCTCGCCGCTGCTGGTCTGCGCGTACGGGAGGAGTGGCGTCTTAGGCGCGGCAGACACGCTGGCATCGGCGCGCGCGCTGACTCCGCCACCGCCGCGCGCGGCTCGCCGCTGCTGGTCTGCGCCGCATTCGAGAGGAGTGACGTCGTAGCCATAGACACAGTAGCCCCGGCACGCACGCAGCTATTCGCCTTCGCTGTGCAGTCGCTGTCTGACACTGTGCTGGGGCCGCTTGATAGCGCCTCTGACCGGCGTTTGCAGGTGGGTAACGCCATGGAGAAGGAGAGCGCAAATGCTGCTCGACGGCGCAGAAGAGCCGAGAAGCTTACGTCATCGGATCCCGAAGTAGTTGCCTGGCACATAGCGGTTCAGCGTACGAAGAATGAACAGAAGAAGGCTAATAATCCTAGACAATCTGGAAAGCTAAGAATAATCAGCTGAACCTTTGCTAACGCTACGTATGTCCTGGCATAGCCGAGCTAAGCCACTGCAAATTTTTTTCGCCAGGATTTTCTGTTTATATATTTCGGAGAGGCTAGGCCTGCCTGTTTTTTTCATTCCATTCTTTCTGTGTGTCTGTCTGTTTCTTTCGCTCCTTCTTACTTGGCCCTCCATCTCACACTCACATCTCTCTTTCGCTTTGTGCCTCCCCCTTGCTATACTTCGTCCAAATCGGCGCACGTGTTCTGGGAGCGAAGCAGAAGAGGACTAAGAGAGCGTGTGCCGGTTGATGACTATGATAATTTTGGGTCGCAACACAGTACGCGAGCTATAACAGTTTCGCTGTTCAAAAGTTGATTATTGCCGAATAAGTACGGCCTTATAGCGCGATATAGGCTAGTGAGGCATTCGAGAGGGTAAGAAGGCATAAGCGTCGCGAATGTTCTAAATCTAACAAAAGGACATTACCTTGTCATCGCACTGCATGACTGTGAAAAATGCTAGTTCGCATCGTGCGCATAGCAGTGGTGCTCTAAAATGGTGAAAGCCATTATGTGGTAGGATGGTACTACTACACTAAAATGTTGCATGCTATGCTTGTAAACTATTTTTCAGAGGGAGGGACAGAAAAAACATGGCGCGGCTACTGTTGTCTCTAGCTCCACACAACAATGAAGACATCAGGTAGGCACCTCCAGTGTTGCGGAGTTTTTCGGACGAACGTGAACACTGCAGAAGTCAACGATCGATAAATATAAAATGTTATATGCTACTGCCGTGCTCCAAGTAAACGCGGTTTTTGGAGCAATGGGTACCACCTGCAGACAAACACTTGGAAGTGGCACCTAAATGCAAAGCATGTGAAATAATTTTATGAACAAAAGCGTTATATGGTCGTTCAATACAATATTTACCATTTTAGGTGCTTTGGGCACTCTAAACTGCGCGTCGCACTGTAGTGGCAATGGGTTCTACTCCTTAATGAACTCTTCGACGAAGGCGAACCTGCGGTATGGGCACCTTTCTTGAACCGCCGAGGCAAGCGTTGCTAAGCTTTTTGAACTCTCATTATTTTAAAGCCAAGCCTTTAGTACTGCGAGAGCAGCTCAAACACGTTATATAGTGGCGCTCATCCAATAGTGATGACATGTGATAAAATAGTTGCTAAAAGCACGAGGCTTACATCTCGAAGAAAGATCTGAAGTTTTATACGTGCACTTTTGCAAGAGAGAAACAAACCTTTTTATTAAAATAAGGCTGCTAGACTTATTGTGGACGAGACGTGCCGTAAATGTGGATGTTCATTGTGTCTTGGAAATAGTGTTTTCTACACTTTCGTGAGTTATAGAAGTTGCGAAGTTATTTTCCCTGCTTCTTTAGGCTGAACAATACTCAACACATTGTTTATGCTTTATCGCAGGAAGATGAACGTTACGAGAATGACTCAGTAATTCAGTAATTTTTAATTCACCAACTTCATGGTTAAATAATGCTACCTTTGAGAAAGGTAACTTGTTCAGGCGCTAAGCATGCTTATTGACTTTACAGGAAATGCATAAAAGATTTACATAACAAAACACCAACTTGATGCTTCCTGGAATTTCAAAAAAGAGAGTAGGGTGTATTTATTTATGTATTTATTTACTTATATATAAATTACTGCAGGCCAACTTTGCCATAGCCGGAGTGGCAGTAACCTTCAATAAAGACTATAGAAACTGGACATTTAGAAGTGTGCATTTGTCAAATAATATGCAACAATACGTCATAAATACAGCATAATAAGGATGAAGCAAACTGTTGAATAATTGCAAAAAAAAAAAACTTATTAACACATTCTCGTACGGTCAGTGAAAACCAACATGAGCAGGAAAAATAAACCTGAAATCTTACAGAAATATGTTCTTCCAGAGACTAAAGAATGTGAAGGAAATTGAAGAATGAACCACGTACTAACGTGTGGTAGATCAGATACCTTCATGTATTGAGCCATTATTTAAAGAAGAAAATGTATCCTATCAAATTTCTTTCTATAATGCAAGTGAAAATCTTTCTTTTTCCTGATGAATTGACTGCATTTGAAGAAGGCGATCTTTTGTATTTATTAAAAATAAATATGGTGGCCTTGGCCCGGTCATTTCGAGCAGATCAGTGTCTTTTAACTTATGTGGGTCCGCAATTTCGTATGCTTATTTTAATGCTCATCGTACGTTTGTGTTCACAGCGAGCGAGCGCACTGGAAAAGGAGCATGGCGTAGCCATCTGCGTAAGAAGTGCAACTGCTGAAATCCATTAGAGCGTATTTCAGATGTAACTTTTTGCCAGGTCAATATATTCGTAAAAGTGAATTGGAAATGTAAGGTGTGGATAGTAAACTTTGTTGCTTAATTATAAGCGTGATAAACAATATCTGAATCATCGTTTTAATTTTCTTAATGTGGGGCAATTGAGCTTGGGTGCCAGCGTAGAAGACGATAAGGAAGTAATGTGTTTTCTTCATCTAGCGAAATATCAATTCTCATAGGGCTCTCTTTAGCGCAAGACGACACCACAAAACTGAAGGCATGACAAACCATTTTGTCCTGTCTTCTGTCTTGCGGTGTCGTATTGCGCTAAAAAAATTGGACCATCTCCCCGAAGGGAACCCTGATGGGATGCGAAGCAGCAGCGTTGCGCACGGGTGGCGTCACGGGTTGAACGGCGCTAACGCGGGTGCTGCGGTGAGCACGGGAAGATTCGTTTGAAGCGAAACTCGGTGTAGCGTTTACTGGTGTAAACGTTTGTTTGAAACGCAGACATGGGAGGCGAGCGGGCGTTGGAGCCGGCAGCTGCGGGCGCTCCGGCGGGTGAGGGAGAGAGTGACGTATGCGCGCACCTGCGAGGGAAGCGTGCGAGGGGAGCGTGACGTCAACGCCCAGCTGCGGCGTGACCTAGTTGGCACCACTCCAACACCTGCGCCGAGGGAAGCGCGTTGCCTCGTGTTTGTGCGGACGGACAGCATTACGCAGGCTAGTCAAAGACCTGCTTCGCATCTAAAAAATATGCAGGAAGATTGCATTAAGCCGCGCTTACGTTGGAACAGCGAAGCACGGGCCCGTCGCCGCTCGCTGGGCAACCTATTTCTCTATTTCACACTTGCTTGCTATTTCCTATCTTTTTCTCTTTCTCTCGTTCTTTCTCTTTCTGGATTTCTTTCCCTCTATTTCTCTCTTTCTAATTGCTTATATATATACTATGCTCCTTTCCCTCCTTCCCACCCTAACTACCCTAACTACCCTTTTCTACTCCCTTGCTGTATGACACTATACAGGGCTACGCTATTATCTCTAAGCGTGTCTGGATAGCCGAGTTATTTATTATTAAAAACTCGAGTGGTCAAGGCGCTCGCCGTCGGATAGTGAGATCGCGGGTTCGAATCCCGGCGCCTCACCAGGAATTTTTTCGCCAACATTTTTTATTTGCTTTCCTTCTGTCTCTCTGTTTCTTTCTTCGCCCTCCTCCTCCTTATCCTCACATGTCTCCTTGGCTTTCTGCTTCCTCCTTGCTATACGCCGGACCACAAATCGGCGCACGTGTTCTGGGAGTGAAGCAGAAGATGAAAAGCAACAAGGGGCGAAGAGAGCGCGTGCCGGTTCATGAGCGTCATAATTTTGGGTCAGGACATTTTACGCCGAGCTACAACGGCTTCGCTCTTAAAAGCACCATGTGCTGGCACCAGGAAGTCCGCCAACGCATTGTGTTGAACAATATCATTTCACAATTTATGCTATAAATGGACCTGCCTGAACAAGGTGCCCTTTTTCATGAATTCGATTCCTTGTGCTTCATTTACATTTCAGTCTTCTACGGAAATATGCATTTCGAACGACGATTTGCAGATATTTCTCTATAAATAGAAACAATGGAATTGTATGGCTAGAGCTCTCGGTTGAGACAATGGAAGAAAAAGTGCCATGTAAGGGCCTTCAGGCACATTCAAGCTGTATTGTGCAGCTTTTCGCCTGAAGGACCCCCAACTTCGTTGGAAAATAAAAGCATTTCTGATTTCTGATGTTATGTAGGCCATTTTTAATATGTTTCAGAGGACCGACCTTATATTTCTGGCACTTACGTCACAGTGGTGGTCTCGTTCCGCAAAATGTGAATACCATGAGCAAGAATTCAAGTAATAGAGACTGTGGTGCATGTATATTAGCCTGTGACCTATTGCAGCTGTGACTGCTATTGTAATTCTGAAAGCCGCGCTCGCGCGCCATCGCTCTTAACCTCAAATGTAAAGCACATCGAAGTTTCTTCAACACCTGCACAATGCCATTGCTACCACTGTCGCTGCATCAGCACACCCGCTATGGGGATCTAGTAGTCATGGCGCTCGACTGCAGACCCGAAGGTTGGGGGATCGAATCCAGGCCGTGGCGGCCGCATTATGATGGAGGCGAAGTGCTTGAAGCGCGTGTGCATATATTTAGGCACACATTAAAGAATACCAGATGGTCAAAATTTGCAGAACCCTCCTATACGGCGTCCCTCATAATTAAATCGTGGTTTTGGGAGGTAAAACCCCAACAATTATAGGTATTAGCTGCATCAACAGTTTTTATTAAGCTTATTAAGTCGATACGTTTAGTTAACTGGGATTAAAAATATTTACCTTAATATTAATAAAAAGAGAACGACAGACCTGCGTGGAACCTGCAGCGCAGTCGCGGCGAAAGCTGCAGTAGTGGCCTCATATCAATAATCATATCGTGGTCTGACGTTAAATCCCGTCAATTATTATTTATTACGTGTTGCTAACAGGCACTATCAAGACGATCTGTGGAAAGTGATTTCTATTTATTTACGAATTCAGAAGTACGTCTAGGAGGATTCTTTGACATAAAAAAAAATTGGCGAAGCTTGCACTAAGCCACGCAAGGCTTGAAACAGCAAACTTGAACGATTCTGAACACCAATCTGGTTGCTTTTAGGTTGTTTCAGCGCCTCAGCTAGGTGATGGAGGTTATCTCTATGTTGATTCGAAGCGCAGAGAGGTTCGAGTTAAACCACAGACAGTCACATCGAAGACACAGATGTCCAAACTCCAGGGACAAATACTCGTGCTGAAACCAAGCGTTTGCACCTCTCATAGGCCTACGGGTACGTTGTCGTTGGCGTACCCATTCCATCGCTTCGGGGTCTTCTCACAGCCGCCGTTGCTTTTCCCGTTACCTATAATTCTCTCATTGTGTCTTAGGCTCGCCGCCGTCGCTTCGCTGCCATTTGTTGTTGTATCTAATTGTTGCCTTCAATTAAAACTTCGAATAGCACTGTCTATACTTTTGTTGGTCTGGTTTTTTGTTGCGTCTATAAGATCACGTAACTGTAGCTCAGGCTGACCGTGTATTCAAGAGCTTGCCTCTTCTGCGTTCGCAAAGCAGGACTTTGGAAAGCTCGTTGAAAATGGCGGTCACATTTAAAAAAATGTTTGTGCAGAGAGGAGAAAATCAAGATATATGCAAGTGTGGTATACTACACTAAACCGTGTACATTTCGTATGAGGACGCGTGAAAAGTGCCGAGAGGTGAAGTAGAAGGTGGATGGATGCGAACCCTTTTGCTATATTGAATAGGAAAGACAAATAATTTTCATAATAAAACTCTAAGGCCCAACTCTGGGAACGCAAATAGGGGTACATCATTCTGTAATATAGATCTTACAGAAGAAATCTTGCAGATGACACCCTTTTGCCACGGCGTCTGGTAAATTCTCAGAAACTACGCATTTATCGCATTTATTTATCGTGTCGAAGTATCCATCCCGTAGCAACTACAGAAGTAGTAACTTGTCGAACGCATTGGGTTTGAAAGACAGTAGAGGACAGTTGGATAAACTTCATGAGAAAAATGGCAACGTGAGGCTGTAATCGCAGAATAAATATGCAGAAAATAAACCGACAAGAAGCTCCGCGTTTATTTCCTTGCCTTGTAGCGCCAACCGATAAATGAATTAACAGCCATGTTTACGAGACTCATGGTAGCACATGCTTTGTATTGGTGAGCTATTGAGTACATTTCATGCAACTGACGTGCGGTGTTATAGCAAAAGGGGACCCTAGCTCACACCACTTCGAAAAGAAACGAAATTCGCGAAAGATGCGGGAGAGACCCAGTTAGGTTCCTGAGCGTGCCTCGATTGTGGTCGAAGTGCCTGTTTGACGCCCGCACAATATATTGATTATGTGCTGCTCAAATGAAATTTTCTGCGTACAGGTGTACGCACAGCGACGAATGGTACCTTACACAAAAATTGTGTATATCTTATTCTTCATCAAATTCCAACTGTGCATATTTATATAGCATAGTGATGCTACAGTAATAAATAATTTTGTGTACTTACAATATGTGTTGTTCTCACCTCGCGAGCGTGTAGCTCAATGGCCTGTGCCGCACTACCAATTCCTACAAAGCTGTCAGTACACAGACAAAATCAGTTTTGGCGTTCAAGACAAACAGGTAATAGAAAACGCTTGCACACCCTACTAAAGAGGCATACAATGCTCCAAGCAAGCTACAGACCGCCATAGAAAGGCCGCCGAATGCCAGTAGCCATAATGAATTGTTCCTGGTTCGGCCCTAGTTTATTCGCGAACAAACGGCGCAGACGGAGCCGGCAGTGTCTGCGCTAAGAAATCTAGTTTAAAGAAGTCTACGTTATACTAAATGTAAAATTTTGTTCCTTCTTTTTTAACAACTATTGTTGTTGCAATTTATATGAACCTTCTAATATTTTTTCGACAACCGTTAAAAACCAGACGGCGCTACCATCACGCAGAATTTCACCCCACAGGCTCAATGACAGTCCCTGTCCTTTCATTTTTCTTTTCCTGCTCCTTTCTTTACATCGCATGTAATTCTTTGTGCTGATATCAAGACTACTTATGAAGTGTTGCGGTGCTCAATTATTTCGAAGAGTGAGAGTGCCTTGCGAATTGATTCGAATATCGAGCTATTGGTATCGAACATTCAGTTTCAAATCTTCGCATAGCCCTAGCGATGCTTACAATGTTTATACTACGGAGAGCCGTGGTACCTGCTGAACGCATGTAAGGCATTATGCGCACTTTTTTGATGCTGTGCCTGATGACGATGAAGAATTATGGCGGAGCCCTTTGTAATGGGTTGGAAGCATTCAATAACCTACTCGTTGCGCAATTCGCAATGTGTGACGCCTGGTTACAGAATGCGCGTTGTGCGACGCTTGGTGCTTATTGTACTCTTCTACCACGCTATATTGCATATGTTAATGTGGTTCCTTCCCGAAATGAAACCTGTATAGGACCTTTTTGCAGAGGTTGAATACTGGGCTCCCACGCAGAGGGCCCAGTTTCGAACCTCGTTCCATCCTGGAATTTTTTCTTATGTTGTTTTTCTTCTTATTTCGAGGGATAGTGGTTACGGACACCGGCGGCGGCGGCGGACAACTACGGTGCCGAAAATGGCCGCTGAAATGATCTCATAACAGCTTTCGCTGTAAAAAGCACTATATGAATCTCATGTATTGGAAGCAGTCTCCTTAACGCATGTAATATTACGTGGCATAATCGTAGAATCGCGCAAGGCGTCCAAACATGTGAACTGTGCAACGAGTGAGTGTTTTAAACGCACACCCATTACAAAGCGCTCAGACATATTTAATGATCACCAGTTGCGAAAATATCAACAAAGCGAGCAGCTGCGTAGGTTCGCGTGTTGCCTTACGGACGCGTAGTGGGCCCTTCGCTGATTCGCAAAAGGAAGGATTATGGCGTAGTGGGCACTTAACAACTGCACATGCAGTAGGCATTCTAGGATAGTTTGACAGAGCCAATGTTACGCGCGCAGTCGTTCGTTTCCTTACGGCATTGTTGAGGCATGCATCAAGAATCGAAGCGAGACTAGCAATTGAGAAGGCGATGCGGACGTGAACGATTACGCTATCGCTTCCTACTCTTGAAGGCGAAGCTCTAGCTTTCTGCAAATTTTCTTAATCTATGCATACCAACTTGTCCAAGTTTCGACTTTTCCGGCATAATACCCTTAAAATGACATAACGTGACAAACCAACTAAAAAAAATTACACCATCTCCCGCTAAAGGGGACCATGAGGCGATGCGAAGCCGGAGCACTTGCACGATTGCGTTCCGTTGGCGATCGTTGGGCATGCTACCGACCACGGTCGCGTGCCCTTCACTTAGCAGCTTTGTCTTGAGTGGACGTAATTGGGCTGATGCTGACGCCGCGCTCGCGGTCGCGTGCCGCATCGGGAGCAGCCTCTCGTTTTTGACGTTTACACGCGGCTTCCTTTCTCGAAGGTCGGGTTCCGCCGCTCGCTTCGTACGTTTATGTTGACCGTCACGGTCCCGAATCTCAGGTTCTGCTGCTCGACGTTCAAGTTCCAACGCTGCTCTACGTGCTCCAAGCTCAGGATCCGATGCTCGACGTTGACGCTGCCAAGCTGCTTCGCGCTGACGAAGTTCAGGGTCCGCCGCTCACTTCAAGCGTTCGCGTTCAGCATCGCGTGCCCTTCGCTTCGCAGCTTTGTCTTGAGTGGACGCAATTGGGCTGATGCTGACGCGTGCTTGCGTCAGCCCACTCACTGACGGGACTGTTGCTTCCATCACGCTTCATCGGAAGCACCGATGGAGTCAATCGGAGTCAACCAAAGCAAGCGCTGCACTGAACGCGCACTGCGCTCTAACCGCTTAGAGGAGGAGAGTAGCGCATGCGCCGCGAAAGCAAAAGCGGGAACGCAGGAGAAGCGCAAGCAGGCGCTGGTAGAGAAGTGGAGAGAGTAACGTGCAGCTGTCGGAGAGAGGGTAGGAGGAGAGGCGCGCATGCGTAGAGTGAGTGCGGACTACCACGGCGCGTGCGGATTGCCACGCCGCGTTACATACCCCCGAGCAAAACATGCGTCGCTTCTAAAAATTGAAAAATTGAATGTGACATTCCAAAAGAAAGCAGAGCTCACCGTTTAGCTTGAGTAAATAGTTGTTGTACTGGCATATTGCATTGTATTGAATATTGTATTGGGTATACTACATTGAATCTTGTTGGAAGTGCTATATTGAATGATGTATTGAATGTTGCAGTGCCATCTAAGGCGTCCACCTTAATATTTCACGCCTGGCGCTATTCTACGTTTCTGTTACGTAATACTACATGCGTTAAGGAGACTACTTCTATTACATTCATATGGTGTTTTCTTTTTTTCGAAGCAGTTTCAAGCATTAACGTAGCTCTGTGGTAGAACACCTAGTTGCCATGCAGACGGCCTGGGTGCGATTTTCACTCGAGCCCACGATTTTTATCATTTATTTTATTTCCATCTTTCTCGACGTTTCAGTCACGGACAGGATGACGATTTTTCGCTCGCAACCAACCACACCGACACCGGAATTTCTGCGAAACGTGCTCTTTAACACTATCGTGTTAAAGAAAAACCGCTCGCCTCTTCTCCGCTTGAGAGCCAGCCCTGACGGACGAGCTTTTCAGGATCCAGCTACTTTGTGGCTTATTAAAGCCCCAGTACTCCTGAACCCTCGTGACAATATGAAAAGGCGTAATAAACACTATGGTGTCGTTTTGTTTCGAAGAGGTATCTGAGCGTCACAGGCAGCTAAGGCTATCTGGACGAGCGTTGTGTAACACTCGCTATCACCCACTCCAGTCGAACCTTCTAATATAGAATGAATATTTTCTCGGCTTCTCTGGTCTTCTGTCTAATGCGTGCAGCAAATGAAGACGCACTCCTTGCCTACTTGCGAGCAAATACGCTCTCTGCCTAACTTGAATGCAGGATTACAAAATAATGCAAGGGCGTAGCTGACACTTTGATGCAGAAAAATTACCGTGCATGATGCACCGTGCTGTCATAATAATGCGAAGGTGCATGCCTACAAGTGGTGTGACCGGCACTTGGCTCATGACACGCGCGAAGTCGACTAGGAACCTAGTTGATATGTGCCTACAACACCTCTATATTACCCACCACGGTGGTCTAGTAGTTATGGTGCTCTACTGCTGACCCGAAGGTCGCGGGATTGAATCCCGCTCGCGGCGGCCGCATTTTCCCGAGGCCCGTGTGAGCCCGTGTGCTCAGATTTAGGTGCACGTTGAAGAACCCCAGGTGGTCAAAATTTCAGGAACCCTCCACTACGGCGTCCCTCATAACCATATCGTCGTTTTTGGACGTTAAATCCAACAATTATGATAACATCTGTAAATTAGATGTTCGAAAATTTCCTCTCCTTAACTTTCATTCGTTTCAGAAGCAACACATTGCCAGCCACGTCTACCGCTATTACTGGAAAAACTATTTGGTGTTGTTTCGCGTTTGAGTAATCTTGAATGCAAAGAATCATTGTATAAAATTGAGCTTTACTATTAGTTTTAGAAAACTCAACTGGAATAATATATGTTGAATCAATTATTGTGAGAACTCAGGCACATTTTTTTTTCCAGGACTTCGTGATTCAAGTAGATCATTGCAGCTATATTTTGTATGAATACAGGTGTAATGGGCTAGAAGTGTTCAGAAGGTCGCTACACCCGCTTCCTTAGCCCCATGCCAATCTCCGTATAAATATTGAACTCGCTGTCACCTGAAAAACCTCCGTGTGAATTCAGCCATTTCTGCAAAAAAAAAAAAGAAAAAAGTCACAGTTTCGCCGCAAGCCGGTGCCATGAATATGACAGCAACAAATTTGAATGTCATAAGATGAAAGGCTAGCAGCCCACTCCTTTAGCAAACACGGCCACGGCAGCAAGCGAAGTAACCTTTATGCGGACTGCGGCTTCAAAGCTAATTGCGATGGAAGAACAACCCGCAGAAAGCTATGAGCCATCTGTTGAGCCCCGCTCAAGAGACAAGCGCGCGAGCCCAGGCGACCACTTACAGCAGGTCAGAGCATGGAGCATGCAGCTCAACACAAGAGAAATACGGGAAGGGCGATGCACTTCTTAGCGCGCTATGGCCATTTGCGCTATCTCGCGGGTGAAAGTGAACAAACCTCTGCCACGCTGAAGCCCCTCAGAGGTCTGCGTGCCACGAACGGTAAATGGTGGATATAAATAACTCGCCGTTACCGTTAGTATACTTTAGGGTGTATGCCGGTATGACCGAGTACATACACACACATGTATGTTTACATCGGCCAAACTGGCCGTTTTCTGAACGTCAGAGTTTGGGACCACGGAATTTTTACGCGAAACAACCTGTTTACACATTTGCATAAACATTGTAATTCCTGCTCGTGTAAGACGAAGTTTCCCAGTGCTTCCGTTCTTGTCAAAAGCTCAGGTGCTCTGGCCTGGGTAATAATCGACGCTTACTGGATAAAAAAAAATAGGCGAATTATGTATAAATGAGTCTTTGTGTTTGCAGAATTCTGAATTTCAATTTTGTACTTGCTTGATGGATTAGAAATGACGTTTGATTGCTCTCGTGTTTCATGTGTAACTATTATGTGACGCAGTGGTGTTCGCGGATGCGTGGTGGTGTTCGCAGAGGCCTATGTATTTTCTGCTGTTTTCCTGAGAATAACATCAGTTCCAAGTGACGCTCTTGTGGTTCTTCTTTCTGCTGGTGGTGCTTTGGCGTGTAGGTCTTTCTCGAAGCTTTAGATTTCTTGCTCAGCGGCTCCTCTAACGCTCTAATGATCAATCAAGCTTGCCCTTAGCAATGCCCATTATTGTATGAACTGGTCGCCGGTAACAGGGATCATTGAAATTCAACCCAATGTTCGCGAATCGTGCCATCTAATTCTGAGCGGCCCTTCACAATGAATGTTACTTTCCCCTGATGCACATCATTTGGGTTTGTAATTAAATGCAATTATGAAAGTGCTAATTATGATAAACTATCTAAGATAATGATTAAATAAAACATTTAATCACTTGTAAAGACAAACGAAGCTCTTATGACATCCTCAGATATAATCGTGAGAGATGCTTGAAAACAATGCGACTTACAATAAGAAATTGGTGAAGCTTTCACTAAGCCACGCAAGGCTTGAAACAATGGAACTAGACGATTCTGAACAATAATCTGGTTGCTTCTAGGTTGTTTCTAGGCCTTAGCTAGGTCATGCAGGTTGTTTCTAGGTTGCTTCTAGGTCGTTGCTAGGTATTAGCTAGGTGGTGCTAGGTTGTTTCTACGTTGTGTCCCAGCGCAAAGAGGTTCGTGTTTAACCACAGACAGTCACAGACACGACACGGATATCCAAAATCCAAAAACAGAAACTCGCACTGAAACCAAGAGTTCACATCTCTCATAGATCTACGGGCACGTTGTCGTTGCCGCAGGCCTTCCATCCCTTTGGGGCCTTCTCGCAGCCGCCGTTGCCTTTCCCGTTACCTAGCATTCTCTTTTACATACTCGGGTATTCTGCTCGCCGCCGTCGCTTCGCAGCCATTTCTTGCTGGGCTAACCGTTGCCTTCTTCCTTTTTAGTGGACAAGTGCCGAGTAGTAGGATTTACCCAGTTTCTGTGGCACGTGCCCGTTTATGATGATGATAGTTTTTGCTTCCTTCATTTTTTGTAGACCAGTGGTGAATAGTGAGACTGACCGAATTTTTGTGACAAATACCCGCTTATGAATCGTGATACGGCAGACAACTTACGGCTAGCTTAAACAGATACGCTGTTCCAATATATGAAAATTCTGCTGATTATGTTGCACCACTTTCACGGACACAAAGCGACTAGCCCACTTTGGGCGAGTCGCTTTGACGACGAGCTGCACGCGAGAATGAGAAGCATCTTTTGGAATTATGGTAAAGCTGACGGTTGAATTAGTAGGCACAACATCTACATGTTTCAGGCTATGCTTTTTACAACAGTAGTGTGCTTAAGTATAGGTTTAAATTAAGCGCTATTAAAACAGGCTATGGACCACAGCGCCGGCCCGTAGCGGCACCCCGTGACAAGATGCGCATCTGATCGAAACGCCGCTATCGATTTATAACGGTTATTGGCAACTACAATTCTAGCCGCTGTCCGACGTTAAGCAGCGGAAAACGGCAGCTCCGAAGTGAGTGAGCGCAGGCCTCTGTATGAAAAGAGGGCGCCTAAGAAAATGGCAACTTCGCTTGCTCTCCTTGTCGCGCAGGACTCTAACATCTGGCTGAGATTTTCATAGCAGTGTCTGCTATACGCACCATGTGTTTTCTCACCAAGCCCGAGGAGCGGTTCACGACCCCCTTAATAACAAGCGTGCAATAATATATGTACGAATAATATGTGTACGAATGAAATATTACATTTCAGTGCACAGGACTTGGATCTGCCATGCCACCCATGCACGCTTTATTCAAGCAATTTCTGTAGCTGTCACAAATATGGCCAAGCCGGTGAAATGTTCATCAGAATTGTTTTCCTTTTTTTACAAGCACCAACACACCGAGTCACATTTCAAACCATCAGCAAGTGTTGTGTGGTCGTGAAGCATTGGCAATGGCGACGTCAGTCTTCGAATATTGATAAGTTTAATGTCGTCCTTCTGCAAACACCTAAACTCGGCAGCAAAACGAGTCCCAGCAAGAGGTTTGTATATACAGGATGTTTCAGCTAAAAAGCACCAAGTAGTAAAACATTAAGCATGGGCGCTACGCGTCTCCAATTAGCGCAATATTGTTCTCAGCCATATAGAGCACGTCAGAATATTTTTTCTTCAATCCGCCAAGCTTGGCAATTAACAAAGATTGCTTAATGAACTTTTCAAAGAGTAACTCTAGAGAAAACTTTTCAGCACAAAAGTTGTAGCGCTTCTTCAGAAACATCGAATTTTTCAATCTGTGTTAAGATAACTCCCCTGCTTAATTTTTTTCGGCCTTTCGTTAAAGCGCGCGAATTTAAAAAAAAAAATACCACTTGAGTGCCGCCAAACGCGCGGCGCTTTTAGTGCCCTCAAATGTAAGTTGAACGAATTATCAAAGGCTGCTTTGCGCTCGAAGATCGATGGAACAGGTTATCGGTGACTGCGATGGACGTTAAGCGACGAAATGAGCACACCGCTTCAACAACTACAAAAAAATTCTTCAAAGAAACAGCGGCAGCCACGGAGCAAATGCTACATGAGACTGTATGCAGCATTTGATGCAGCGAAGGCCTTTTTTTTTTTCTTTTTCTCTTCGCCCCAATGAAGAAACACATTGGAAGGGGCGAGGGTGACAGCGTGATGAAGGACCGAGATAAAATATGCACTCACACGTGACGGCCGCTCTTACGTAGATCTTTTCTTAATTTTCTTCTTTTCGTTTAGGTGGTACGCCTCTATCGTCATTTAGCGTCCATCGCAGTCACCGCCAGCATGCTCAATCGACCTTCGTGCGCGGAGCAGCCTTTGATAATTCGTTCAACTTACATTTGAGGGCACTAAAAGCGCTTGCGTTAGGCGGCAGTCACGTGCTATTTTTTAAAATTCGCGCGCTTTAAAGAAAGGCGGGAAAAAAATTAAGCAGGGGAGTTACCTTAATACAGATTGAAAAATCGATGTTTCTGAACAAGCGCTACAACTTTTGTCTCGAAAACGTTACTCTAGAGTTGCTATTCGAAAAGTTCATTAAGCAATCTTTGTTAATTACCGAGCTTGGCGGATTGGAAAAAAAAATATTCTGACGTGCTCTATATGGCTTAGAACAATAATGCACTAATTGGAGATGCGTACCACCTATGTTTAGTTTTTTAATACTTGGTGCTTTTTAGCTGAAACACCCTGTATAGTGACATGCTTCTGGGACTTGTGCTGTCATTTTTAGTCAGATTTAGCTACTTTTCCAAGTGGGCTAACGAGAAGTACTTCCATGCCAGTGACCGTATGGAACATTTAGCCTGTGGTCCCACGGAAAGGGCATTACATCATTACACAGCTATGGGCCCGTTGCCTACCTCAGTCAACTGCTGTCACCCCCGTTTGAACTGGCAGCACACAAAGCCAGCGAATCGCTGTCATTCCTGAAAAAGGGCATATACGTTTCTTATTTTTACTCAAGTACGCTAAAATGCCCAGAAGACACTGCATAGGGGGAACCATAACGAATACAACAACAGTTAACGTGCGCATGAAAAGAAGCAAATAAGAATCAGTACGACAAAACCTGCAAACACGCACGAATCGGTACAGAAGAAATTACGTTTTACACTGTAACTACAATGAAACGAGCAGACACCGAAGCTAAGGAAGGTACAGGGGACATTCCGTGTGTGTTTACTCTGTAGCATAGTAATTATGACAAGTGGAACGGAATAAAAAAGTGGACGAAAAATCAACCCCCCGCAGGTAGCGACGGAATCTACAAAGTTCAGATAACGTCCAATGATCTACCAACTGAGCTGCAGCGGCGGTCCCTTTCCCATCCATTTTACGGGGTATTTATGTTAACGTAATCCTGAGGTTGTTAGGCAGATTGTTAGCAGCCATGACGAAGCGTGCGAAGCGCTTTGTTGTTGTCAGCTTGCGTCGAGTTGCGTGCGGTCTTATTACGAGCTCTAAGCTGACCAATAAATACTGACCAATAAATACCTAAGGCATCAAGTCTGTCGGAACGAGACCTAGCCTACCTAAAAACAAGCGTTCTTAGATGGGTTCGTTTGTCTTGGAAATTGTTATAGAAATGGAGGAAAGGAACGGCGAGGTGTGCGCTCCCAAGTAACAACGTAGCATACGCCTGTGCTCATGCATACACTTCGCTTCAAGATTGCGGGAAGCAGATGCTCGTAGCTTGGGTCGTGAACGTGCGAAGGCGTTCCGCTTCCCGCTTGCGTGTGTCCCGCTCTAGAAAGGCGCGACATCTGTCGACGTCGCTACCTTTATGCCGCGCTTATTGGAGCAGTTATATTAGTCGGTGTCGTCGCACTCGAAACAGTAGGAGGCCGAGAAACAATGTTGGCGCATGTGGAAGCTGTTACGCTGACGACAAGCCGCCAGACTAACATAACGCGAAAGGCAAAGCACGCTACAGCGTCTAGGCTCCCTTCTTAATGCCAGCGATGCCAGCCTTTCTGCGCTGCCATCGAGGTGCCCTAACTGTATGGTCACCGAATCGCTCCTCATTGGCGCTCGTTAGTGTCATGACGCAATATTTCACTTCACCGCTTCCAGACAGCGAAACGGCCCCACTAACCAAGAGCACTGTGTAAGGGAGCAAGAATGTGAGATAGAAGGATCGCTTCTTAAGTTTCATACATGTACGTCTCTAGCGCAGTGGGTAGAGCGCGCAGCACCTATGATTGCGGATCGAGAGATCGTGGGTTATTCCAAGGTTATTCGAGTTAATAATTTTTTTCTACTGTTTCTTTGTCATCGGTTAGTTCGCATTTTTTCAAAGTCGTATCTGTGACTTAAATACTTAGTCAAGCCTTAGTCGACCCCGGCATAAAACGCCGCCGTGTTATAATGCAATTTTTAATGGTGTTGATAACTCTAAACCGACGTTTCCGTTTGAAAATGCGGAGACATCATCATCGAGAGGCCAATACGTGAGTTTGAGTGGATCAAGACATTCTATCCAAGGTAACGTCGCCTGAAGAGAAGTCCCGAACGTCGCATCACCTTTTCGGTTTATTGGTCGTAACTAGCTGGTCACGTCTCATTGTGAATATGCGTCGTTTGGGTACTCCTTTCAGTCCTTTCAGCAAACGGTAACGCTGCATGAAAATTTCCCTAATCTGTTCAAACTCAGGAGTTTACGGCAAATAATTATTCCATATTTCTGGATTTGTGACTGCCGTTTCTGAGCGATCACACCCGCTACAGGTGTGAGCAATGCTGAAAGAAGCCTGTTGTGCTGTTGCTGCTTAAATATAGCTGATTAACAAGGCATTGTTTCCTCGGGCTTGCGTTTACGGAGCGCTTTGTTTAAACGAAATGTCCGTGCGACAGGCAACAGCCAGGACACGTCAAACAGCTGGCGAGATCTACTGAGATTTCGAAGTGTCATAACTGCTGGAATATCGAGGCCAGAGCAAGTAACTGTTTCCTGGCATCACTAAGTAAATAACGGTGTTCACCATGTCACTATGAGGCTTCTTGTCTTTTTATTCTGATAGAAGAAGAAACACTAAGATCATGACAGACAAGTTGCCATGGATGTATTTATCGTTTATAGTGCTTACTTTTTTGTGCATAGCGCCTAACGTGAAGGCGAACTATTGAGCTATATACTTGAAGTTTGCTATTGCATGTTAAAAACTTTTAAAAACTAATAATCTTACCTTCTTTTGCACCGATGCGAGGTAGTTTATTGAGATTAGTTCCATTTCTCCTTAAAGCAATTTCCTTTTCCATAAGATACCCCGTGCGCAAAATCTAAGGGGATGCACCGGCATTCAGGCGGGCAGTCGTTCGAAGTGCCACTTCTGCGCAGGTAACACTGCAACAATTCGCAGAAACAGCACACGGACAATGGTTTCAGCTGAGACAAGGGAAGTAGAATACGTGTTACAATACCCGCGTTTTAAGAACATTTTCTGCCGTATATTGTCACACTCCTCAACTCATCCGCGGAGCACCTTTTTAGTACTGGGAGCCACCTTGTTAAAAATAAGGCAACCTCCCGGATGAGCCGTTTGAGAAACCACTCGTCTTGTGGCAAATAAGGGTTCCTGCCAGCTGACTGTTCTATCGTACTTCCATTCAAATTTCACAGACAAGTTTATTTCGGGAAGTATGTTCAATGTCAAAAGATATATTTTTCAAATATTCTGCATTTTTTCTCCGCTAATGCTATGAAATCTATGCTTTGTGCACTACTATAACACTTTTCTTGCTCATTACTGATTACTGTCACTTAATTACATTTGCTAACTATCTTTTATAACTCTCGAAGTATCTGACAGATTTCTAGAAAGCTGCATTACTTACGAACCGTATAAATTATTCTGACTTACCGTCAGTCACAGTAACTGATGCACACAGTTGCGCCGATGTAAGCGTCTAGTACATATCACAAGCTGATTGCAGCACTGTGGAAGCTACGGGGCCGCTTATCCAATAGGAAGAGTGAACACCTTTCACGATATATTCAGGCGCGCCGCGTCGTCTACTCGGCGCCCCTTTGCATCTGCGCTCACGCGCTGGGGGAGTAGAGGGAGCGCACGGCAGCAACCAACGCTTTTAGCGTTGAGCTGCAACGGAATACGCCGGAAAAACAAACAATTCAGCTGCATCCTTCGGAGCTGGTTCCTTGCGCCTCAAATTTACAAAGTCTCCATGATGAGCTGTGTGGCTCTTATGTTCCGAAGCGACGCTGTTGTTTGTGTTATATTTGCATCGTGACGCTAACCCAGCAATGTATTCGAGTCTGTTTTGCACTGTTTCGAAGATTCTTTTTCATGTCCTCGAGGACAGAGCTTAGCAGGCGTGACTGGACAAACAGCTGATCTCAATAATAGGGACAAAACGTACCTGATACTCTGTCCTCAGTGTCAGAAAGCGCAAAGTGATTGTCGATTCCACCGTCTATTTATTGTTGTCACGACAATAGGCAAACAGCCCAAGTTCGAATCCAAGCGGGCGATCGCGTCTGCATGCGCACTGCCATGTTGCTTCGTCATCAGAATTATCGGCTGTTACCCATACAGTATTTAAATGCTTAAGACGTACATGCGAATCGTGAGTAGCGTATCACGTGTTTGGCAAGTGCAACATAGCACTTGCCAAACAAACGCAGTTGTCCTAACCTTCTCTAGTTATCATGCAATAATGTCTTGTCTCTAGTTATCACACAAGTATGTCTTGCTGCGCAAGCATGTGGTTTCCTTGATATCAGAGAGATGCACCCCTGCCCCCCTAACGCACACGCTCGACGCCAGCGTGTACCAAGGCGTGATTGCGATCGCAGCGCCCCGATAGCAGCAAGCCGCTGCTCCGCGGCCGGGCGTTGCGACCTGGGAACTTTTGACCACCCCTGTACATGCCTCCCCCCTCACGTGATAAGTATGCGAGCACAGGCGACAATGCCCTGTAGGTCAAAGTACAGGTCTGACGCACAGCCTTCTCTTGCCAAACACGAGTGGGACGACGACCTTTCAAGCGCACCCTTCGCGCCGTCTCGCGGGTAATAGGGATAAGGTGAAGGACACCCTCGAGTTCTGGGTTCCGCCAGCGGTAAATGGTGTATACATAAATAGCTCGCCGTTAGTATACTGAAAGACGTATACTGCATGGCGAAGTTGGCTAACGCGACGCCCGCAGGCTTGAATCCCAGGTCGCGCGCGTCCGAAAATATTTCTTGTGAATTATTTGTCCTTGCTATATATATATATATATATATATATATATATATATATATATATATATATATATATATATATATATATATATATATATATATATATATTGATGTATATATTGAAAGACCCCAGCACAGTCGTGGTCTCGACGCAGAGCCGCCTGACCAACGCTCAGAACGAAGATGACGCTCACAGTGATGATGATTAAGTACAGGTGAAGAGAATGAAGGAAGTATGTTGTGAATATTGTGCTCCCACTAATTTCCCCCTCGCGCTGAAGCGGCCAACCAGGCCGCTGTTTATGACGATTGTGTGCGCCGTAGGGATGGTTTTAAGCGGGAAACGTGGACAACCTCTGTGCCGCGGCAACGGCTGTCGGACGGCACGACAATGGGAGTTACCCGATAGTTCACGGGAGAAGGTCACTTGACAATCACATAGGGCCTGATAAAACGTGGCTGAAACTTATCACATAGGCCAGGAACTCGCGTAAGGGTCAACAGCAATACTTCATCTCCGGGATTGAAGTGAACGACGCGGTGAAAGTCATCGTAGCGAGCCTTCCGATCCTGTTGACTCGCCTCGGTATTGAGGCGGGCGTGGTGGCGAGAAGCGGCAAGGCGAGATTAAGTGCTCACTCGACGATGCCGACGACCCCAGGGGGACATAAAAAAAAAAAGACGTCTAGGGGAGATGTCGGTTAACGGCCGTAGACAAAAAAGAAGGGTGAGTAGCCCGTGGTGCGCTGCGTAGCGGTATTGTACGCGAAGGTCACGACTGGCAAGATGGTATCCCAGTTTGTGTGGTCGGCGTTGATATACATGGAGATCATATCGGAGAGACTTCGATGAAAACGCTCTGCGGGGTCATTAGTCTGGGGATGGTAGCTAGAAGTCGTCTTATGGATGGTGTTGCATGCGTGGAGAACGTCCTCGAGTAATTTCGACGGAAACGCCTTGCCGCGGTCACTCAAAAGCACACGTGGCGCGCCATGTCGCAAAAAGATAGCTTCCAAGAAGAAGGTGGCAATGTCCTCCGCTGATCCGGAAGGGAGTGCAGCTGTTTCGGCGTACTTTTTCAAGTGGTCTACTGCAGTGATAATCCATCGCTTACCGCTTGCTGATATTGGCAGTGGTCCGTACAGATCAATCCTAATGACCTCGAATGGAGAGTCAGGACATGGAAGAGGTTGTAGGGGTCCCGCGGGGAGATGAAGTGGGTCGTTTGCGGCGCTGGCAGAGCGAGCATGAAGCAACGTATTGCGCTACGCAGGTGGAGAGTCCAGGCCAAGCAAAGCGACTGCAGATGCGTTCATAGGTCTTGTGAAAGCCGAGATGACCAGCCTTGGGGTCGTCGTGAAATGCTGCCAATATTTGTGCTCTGAGTGAGCGAGGAGCGACGGGAACCCAACGCTATCCTTCGGGGTGGAAGGTATAGCGGTATAGGATTGAGTTCTCAATCTCTAAGTTCTGCAACTGGCGATGGACGCGGTCATTAGGAGGAGGCGAAGAGCCGTGAAGGCGTTGCATAATGGAGTGGCAGTAAGCGTCGCTGCGTTAGTGAGACGCAAACGTCTCATTGCGGAAAGAATGGAGCACATTGAGAGCGGCGAGTGAAAGAACTGCCGAAGACTAGTTGACGGGGTCGCTCAGGGATGGCGACAGGCCGGTTATGTCTGACGATGGAGGTAACGGACAATGGCTGATGGCATCTGCATCGTTATGTTTCTTGTCGGATTTGTACGTGACGTCAAAATCATACTCTTGAAGACGAAGTATCCAGCGACCGAGGCGTCCAGACAAATTCTTTAACGTCGACAGCCAGCACAGAGCATGGTAATCAGTCACAACGGTAAAGTGACGGCCGTGGAGATTAGGTCGAAATTTCTGGATGGCCCAGACAACGGCGAGACACTCCTGCTCAGTGATAGTGTAGTTTTTCTCGGCAGATGTCAGGGTCCGACTTGCGTATGCAATCACACGTTCTCCCGAACTCTCGTGTCGTTTGAAAAGAACAGCGCCGACTCCATGCCCGCTGGCATCAGCATGAAGGAGAGTGGCCGCGGTGTCATCGAAATGACAAAGCACTGCTTCAGACGTGAGGGCACGTTTCAATGTGTCAAAACCTATTTGGCACTCGTCCGACCATACTTATGAAGTTCCCGAGGAAAGGATTTGGTAAAGCGGCGCGGCTATGGTGGCGAAGTCGCGTATGAAGCGCCGGAAGAGGCGAGGCCAAGAAAGCTGCGGAGCTCTTTGGAACGGTGAGGCGTCGGGAAGCGAAGAATGGCGGCAATCTGGTCGGGGTCATGCCGAATTCCGCCTTTGCTGACGAGATGTCCTAGTACTTTAATGGTTTTGCTTGCAAAGTGGCACTTTTCATTATTCAGCTGGAGACCAGCAGCTGCGAAACACGTCAGAACTTCGTCTAAGCGCTGCAAGTGTTGTTCGAATGTTGAAGAAAATATGACTACGTCGTCAAGGTAACATAAGCATGTCTTCCACTTAAGGCCCCGCAGTACAGTGTCCATCATTCGTTCAAATGTTGCTGGCGCATTGCAGAGCCCAAAAGGCATGACGTTAAATTCGCAAAGCCCGTCAGGTGTGGCAAAGGCAGTTTTCTCCTTATCATCCCCGTGCATGGAAATTTGCCAGTAACCGGAGCGCATGTCAAGGCTTGAAAAATATTCCGCTCCTTCCAACGATTCTAAGGCATCATCAATGCGAGGCAAGAGATACACGTCTTTTCTGGTTATTTTGTTCAAGGCAGGGTAGTCAACGCAGAATCGCACCGAGCCGTCTTTCTTGCGCACGAGAACGACAGGTGAGGACCAAGGGCTTGTGGAGGGGTGGATGATATTTTGCTTCAGCATATTGGTAACGTGCTTGTCGATGATCTCGCGTTCGCTAGTAGATACACGATATGGTCGGCGGCGGACAATAGAAGTTCCATCAGTGTGTATGCGACGAGGTGTGTACCGACGTCTGTCCTAAAATAGGTGAATGTATGTCGAAGGAAGGTTTATGCTTCGACAACAGCGCTAGTAGTTCATCTGCTTGCAACTGAGTCAGATCCGTGCTGATTGCATTGGCGAGAGCCGTAGCAGGAGTAGTATCTGTAAGTGAGCGTGGTTGCGCCGCATCAGTATTCGTAGCCACTACAGAGAGAGGTTAAGTGTCCACGCCGCAAACTACAAGAGAGCCTTTAGGAAGCAGAATCGGCTCATTTGTGACGTTGAGTACAGCGTGACAGGCGGTGCCATTGGTGAAGCCAAGAAGACTCGACGCTAGTGCAATTTCCTTGCAGAGACAACGGGCTGATGGAGCGACTAGAACATCACCGTGGTCAATGATATTTGAAGCAACCGTGAGAACTTCTTCGTGGCCAAGTGGAACCACGGAATCTTGGACGGTTCGTAAACGGTGGCGTGACTAATATTCCTCGTCGGTATCATCAGTCTCTCGCATGTGTACGAGGCGTTGTTGACAAGAGATGAAGGCGGAAGCATCAGAAAGAAAGTCCCATCCCAAAATTAGCATATACGCACAGGAAGTCAACACGGCGAATTGAATATGGTGCCGGATCCCATCAATGAAAACACGAACGGTGCACTGTGCTGACGGCCGTATCTTAGTCATTTGCGCTACGTAAGGAAGTGCCAGTTAAGATGTAGTCACCTTACGTAGACGATGACACAAATCCGCATGAATAACAGAAATAGCGGCTCCCGTGTCCACCAGTGCTTGAATAGGCACCCCTTCAGCATACACTAATAACAAATTGGCCGGGCCCTCTGGAGGTTTTGGTGTTTGTCCAAGCGATGCAGCTTTCCCACCAAAAACTGCACCACCTAGTTTTCCGAGCGGTATTCAGAGGTATGGGTGACCGGCTGTAGAGGCGATGTTGAGTGGCGCAGAGGAGAATGGGAGTGGCGGCGTGCTGGACGGTAGGTTCGAGGTGCGTCGGGAGGAGAGGACGGGGAGAGGAAACGTGTTGAAGCGCGGCGCTCGTACTGGTTAGGAGAGGACGTCGAATCCCTTTCGTAAACATCGTAGCCGCGGCGTTTGTCCAGCTGGCGCTTGCGACAAAATCGTGAGATGTGGCCTCGAATGCCACAATAATAACATATTGGGCGAGATGAGCGCCAGGGGGTGTAAAATGCAGGAGCAGGTGGGACAGGTGAACGTGGTGCAAATGCTGCTAAGTTGGTCTGAGCAGGCACAGGATGCACGCGGTGAACCAAGGCAGGTTGCATGGCAGCGATTTGCGCATACGTCGCGGGCGGCGTTGGTGGCGTCGGAGTGCCAGGCTTGATAGCGCAAGCCATTGAGGACAGCTCCTTTTTGATGATGTCGCGCAGACTAGTAGCCGAGGAGTGAGGCTGAGGGGCAGCCCGACATGACAGTCCTTGCGCTTGAAGATCTTGCCGAACCAGAGTGCGAATCAGCGTACACAAAACCGCATCCGAGGAAGGTCGTCTGTCACAGGCGTCGGGGTAAAAACGGATGGCTTGTAGTTCGTCAAGAGGCTGGCAAGTCGTGATGACATCCTCGACGGTGCTGGGGTTTTTGACGGCCAGAGCGTTGAACGCGACGTGGCCTATCCCTTTGAGGATGTGTCGAACACGATCAGCCTCCGTCATAGCCGAGTCTACGCGGCGGCAAAGGGCAAGGACGTCTTTGATGTAGGAAGTGTACGTCTCCCCTGGGTGTTGTAGGCGTCCGTCGAGCTTTCTCTTCGAGACTTCAGAATGAATGTTGGGTTTCCCGAAAATTCTCCGGATTTGTTGAGCGAAGGTAGGCCAATCAGCGAAGATGTCCTCGTGGCTAAAAAACCACGTTTTCGTACGTCTCACAGATAGAATGCGACGTGGCGAAGTTTTTGAGGATTGTCCCAGTGGTTATACACACTGGTCATGTCGTACTCCTTCAGCCATACTTCGGCATCGTCGCGTGGGAGACAGGAGAAGATAGGTGGATCCCGCTACCGGGCGGTGATGGTCCATGCGGGGGCGGGTGGCTGGGCGGGGAGGCCGAATGGTCCAGGCAGCGTGTCTTGGGCCATGACAGCGCATAGGCGGAGCAAGCGCCGACCCGAACGAAGCTCCAGGGGAACTCGACGCCGTAGAGGACTTGGGGATCGAAAGCAGCCTCCACCACTCTGAAAGACCGCAGCACAGTCGTGGTCTCGACGGCTTTTATTCAGCAGAGCCGCCTGACCAACGCTCAGAATGAAGATGACGCTCACAGTGATGATGATTACATACAGCTGAAGAGAATGAAGGAAGCATGTTGCGAATTTATATATATATATATATATATATATATATATATATATATATTATATAACATTCGCAACATGCTTCCTTCATTCTCTTCACCTCTCTGACGAAGGCCGTGCCACGGCCGACACGTAAATGAGTAAAAATATGCAATTTTCTTAAGTGTGCTCCTTCATTTCTTCAACTATATATATATATATATATATATATATATATATATATATATATATATATATATATATATATATATGCGGTACATGACGACGACGGCGACGACATAAGCCAGCCGAGAGTGTCCGTGAAATTGGTACCGTAGAAAAAGAGACGAGTATCTTACTGTTTTTTTTTAAGTCCTGATTTTCTGCATATAGAACTCTCTTTAAGGACTCCTTGGGGGTAAGTGGAGGGGTGGGGCTATTTTGCAAGCGTTCTGTGACAGAACGGTGGCGTTGATGGAACGAAAGGGAGCAAACAGCCAATAGGCGAGCTGTGGGAATGTAGAAATGTTCAGAACGCATGAAGTTTACTAAGGTTGAGCGTTGGGCTAGTTGGTGCAGCATAATCCGAAGGTTTGCATAATCCGACTGTCTTTGTATACCTCACCTGTTCTGTTTTTTTCTCTTTTTTTCCTGTGTAAATGCGCATATATATTGCCGTGGCAGGAAAATAAAAAGCCAGTTGTAAGTTCAGTGCTGTGTGTGTCTCTTCTTTGCTTGTCCTTGTTGTATGCGCTGTGAAACCTTCGGAATGCATGAAGAAATACAGAATTATTATAGCTGAATATCAGTATCGGCAGGCATTGTTTTTGACAACCGATAATTCAAGAACGCGATCACTTTAAGAATTTATTGCTATTAATGCCTTGAGTGGACGCTAGGTGGTGTCGCAATTTGACGAGTCGTTCGGTGGTGGGGGGATGGTGGTGATTTTTGCAAACTATTGGCGCGGAATTCGAGTAAGCCGGACACAGAGCAGGCTAATTCGATACTCCGGCCCCAGCGCTTACGTTTCGGTCGAATCCAAGTTGTCCGGAGACTGTTTTGTATACGTTCCATCGAAAAGAACGAGGTCCCCGCCCGTGCCCGTTCTGCGCCAAAATGACTGACAGCACTGCCGTTTCCGGTCGCTCTTCTCACGTCTTGACCATCAGGCGAGCCTCGACCAATCCCGTGCGGTTCCATCTCGCTCTCGTGATGTTTCGTTTCGTCAACGCCTCTGTTCTGTGACGAAACGCTTGCAAAATAGCCCCCCTGTTCTCTTTTGGATAGTCGCACCTCCCACGTCTCTTCGAAGAGAGCATAATGATCTATACTGAACTAACATGTGCATTTAAAGAGAGATTTACCTGTATGTGAGAAGTCGGGCGTCACCAAAAAGAGTAGCAGGCAATCTGTTGGAGTGTACACTGGGAGGCTCAACAAAGGAACACGTGTGATAAAGCGGTTGCTCTACAAGGCGACAGCAAATTTCTTAGCCCTTGCTCTCATTATTGTCCTCTATACAATACGGTTCATGCGGTGGGCTGTTATGTTGCAGCATGGTATTCTACAAAAAGTAAGGTTCCACTTACCGTTTTATTACAGTACTCCATTTTTCCGGAAGCACTGGGGGGACCAGGCCAAGCAAAGATTTTGTTTCTGCGCAAAACACGTGCGCGCATCTCTTCATTAAGTCTACTGAGGGATGCCAACATCAATCTTTAAAAAAACAGCGTTTTTAGTCTCTCCCTGTGCCTTCCAGCGCACTGGGAGGTACTTTGAATGCTGCACAGTGTGTCTGAGTGTGTGAGAGTTCGCTGGGAACACTAACGGCACACTGGGAAAAACTGGGTGCGCTAAATGGGCATTGTATATAATCTTTTATTGGATCGCAAGCTGTCCAGCGTTTTGCTTACGGCATATTTTCAAAATGGTATTCTATTTCGTGACCAACATTTGTCTACTTTATATTTTATAATTAGGCGACGGACGTACGTATGCCCTAAAAGGATCTTATATACAGCGCGCGCACTCTCTGTGAAGTGTGTGATTGAGAGCCGTGGTTTTTAGTTCAAATAACTACATCGAGAAAACGTATCATTCACAAGAGAAGCTGACAGTAGTACTAGTCTCATAGTCAAGATCAATCTACTCTCGCATTCAGTCCTTTCAAATGGGCTTGAAACCGCTGAAAGGGGTATGAGAGGGATGGTGATGATACGTGCGTTTTAATGGCGCAAGGACCAGGTTTGGCCAAAGAGTGCCGTGACAGAGGATGGAGTTCTAATGGTGACCATTAGGGTTCTATGACAGGATGTAATGTGGCTGCAAAGTAACTGAAAAAGCATTCGGCAGATCCCACACGTTGTGGGAATGGGTTTCATGCGAAGCAGTCAGCGAGTACTTCTATGCTGTATTTTATGGCTCGGAGCCAAGCGTTACAAGGTGGATCGACGTGTTTTTGTAAGTGTAGTAGCTGTGTGCACATCGTGTGCTTACCAGGCATGTCGAAAACACTGGCGTATAAAGGGTAACTTATGGTGGCGACGTAAGGCCAGCCCTCCCGTTAGAGTACATACGTCAGTGTTATCGAAACTACGTATTTTATGATGCAATCATGGAAATATCATAACGTAACTTTCGTTAATGTATTCCTCCGGGGTCGAGCAATGCCTCAGTATAGCTTGCTGAATCACATGAATAAAAATGGAATGTTTATTACACTGCTAGATAAGCGGAGCCAACACTGGAACCACAGACGTTAATCTGATATGACGCCTGTATTATAGGAGTACATATGTAGTGTTTATTGCTTTCTTCTAAAATTAGATAGGCACCATCACAACCACAATGGACGTTTCACCGACATTACACCTGCATAGGCTGTTTTTCCCAATCAGTTTATAGACTTGGCGTGGCTCTGTGGTAGAATAGCCGATTGCCATGCAGAATGCTTGAGTTAGACTTCTGCTGGGATCCTAATTTTTATTCCTTCCATTCCTCGGGTCAATGCTGCCGATGTCGGTTTTTCTTAAAGCTCTCGCATTTAAATTATCAGTCTTTGTTCTCGTCGTTCCAGGGAAGATATAAACGGTCTATGTCCTTTGGCGCATAGCCGCTTACAGCATACGGGTATGTACCACACGTGTCTGAAGGAAAGGGTCTGACGATGTACGCGGCAGGATTTTCACGTTATTCATATCACTACTGAACAGTCATATTCGTCAAATCCTCTTACCCTCTCATGCCGATTTTGGCTACACCAAGTTAAGGAGGTGATCGTGAGAGCAACCAGACGTAGGTGGCTGATAGATAGATAGATAGATAGATAGATAGATAGATAGATAGATAGATAGATAGATAGATAGATAGATAGATAGATAGATAGATAGATAGATAGATAGATAGATAGATAGATAGATAGATAGATAGATAGATAGATAGATAGATAGATAGATAGATAGATAGATAGATAGATAGATAGATAGATAGAAATGCTCAAAGTGCTAAACGTTAGCTAAGAAATGCTTCGCATTTAACAAGCGCTCTATAGAAGCTTAAAATATGTGTATATTATAAAATAATGGCATTGACATATGAGGTGGTCTATGAGAGTTGAGTGAATAAGAACTGACCACGCTAATAAATTATGAGAATGTAGAATAACACGAATGCCTCCTCAAGGTTTCTCGGCCCAAAAGCCGAGAGGAATGTCTATTATAATGCATCTACCACAGCAGCTGTCTCTCTTAAGAATCCGTGCTACAGATGACATGGGAAGAGGATATGAAAACTATTTACATTTTTTAAAGGCAGACAATTATAAGTGATCCTTTAAAAGAGGCTGCCTAAATATGAACATTAAAGGATGAAGTAGAACCTGCTGCCGGTAAAGTTATAAAAAATGTTGTCTACTACAGGCTTCCAGTTCAGGGCATTGTAAGTGAATGTGGGAACCGTAAGTGGCTGGTCACATCTATCACAGCTGTGTGGACCACCACCGAACAAAAGGTGTGTATGTGTGCTCTGCGTGTGGCCTATTTGTAGCCGATAATGTGTTACATCTGTATGCGTGTTATTGATGTGAGTGGCCAACTACCGGGGAGATATGGCTCAATCACGTCTAATTTATGTACTTATACGTTCCATAACCGCTGTAAGCAATCCCCCAGCTTTTCACAGCGAAGCTGTTTATGTCAGCCTTTCTTTGTAATAGGTCAGCAGAAAATTATCATCATCATCATGAACCAGCACGCTCTAAGTTCGTTCTCTTCTTTCCCTTTGTCCTCTTCATCTTCTGCTTCAGTCCTAGAACACGTGCGCTGATTTGACCGGAGTGAGATGGATAGCTGGTGGCGGCTCCACTTTCGATGGAGGCTGAAATATTTGAGGCCCATGTACTTAGAGTTAGGTACACGTTAAAATCCCCAGGTGGTCAAAATTTCAGGAGCGCTCGACTACGGCGTTCATCATATTCATATCGTGGTTTTGGAGCGTTAAATCCCAGATAATATTATTAATATTACACTACTGCCCGAGCTGTGAACATTAAAGTTGGCCATTTCGTGTCATTATCTATCATAATCGCACATTGCTAAAACCCTCGTTAAGCGACTATACGATGTTAGCTGGAGGCAGTGACCAGGGCCAGTATATTCAAAACCTTCATAGGCTATAATTAATCGAAAGAGAATTTCAAGGCAATTTTGATGCTGGGTATATATCATACTCGGTGAGACCTGGTAACCAATGACACTGAGCACTTACGAACAAAAAAAATTCCTCAATTCGTCGCCTATTACAATGATCTATCAAAGTTGACAATTTTTTCCTAGTGCACTTACATGACGATGACCATTAGTATACAGAAGGGCAATGTCATATTCTTAGGAGGTGTCCTTCAGTGGATGAATAGAAGCAATTCGTGGTCCACTTCCCTGTTCCTGCGAATGTTTTTTTTATTTACGTAAATTGTGATGAACCACCGCCAATCATGAAACGTGCTGAAAATATAAATTATCTGAGGCATGTTTTCAATATAGTTCTAGTTATATTTAGCGCTGTTCTACGTGTGGATACCAGTGTTTGAAAGGACCTTTAGAAAGTGAGCCGAACATTGTTCGCAGCATGTAGCGGTGGTTTGGCCGTTAGCCAATCATCTCTGTTATTGCTCCTACAAGCGATTGTCTGCAGTTGCGCGCCGAGGGGTGCTTTTTCACACGTCCTTTCCTTTTCACCTCTAAATCATAAACATCACACATTCCTAAACTTCGTGCTCTTTTATTTCCTTGTTTTTTTTTTTCTCGCAGTCAACCGTATATTCAGCGCAGCGATTTGCGTGTCGCCTTTCTTCGTTGTTGTGTTTTCTGCCGTCACTGCATGTAACATCAAGACTATTTAAATAACATCGTAAAAAGTGAAGTGTAAAATGCGATGTCACATGTATTGAAAGAACTTCTACCATTTAAGCTATTTGTGAAAATACATTTAGGATCATATTTTAAAATAATGAATTTTCAGAAAAAAAATTCGGCAGATCCCACGTACCGTGGGAATCGGTTATTCGAAGAATGCGCAGGAAGGTGACTTTGTTGCAATTTGTCACATTGAGCGAAACTTTACGGCATGACGTTAGAGAAATGTGCAAATGGTTACGCACACACATATTTTGAAGAGTCGCACATGTGTTATATAATCAGTTGTTTACAGTTGCTCAACGATGTCAACAGCAACATAGGTGTTAACACCAGACGCATTAAGCTGATATGTAGTGCTTATATTCTTCAATACTGGATAGCGCGAATTCCATTAGGACAATGAAGGAACACAGATGCACAGGACAGGCGCAACTCATAACTAAGCTTTATTCAAAAAAGTTTCCCTAGATTTATACACAGCCGAGTTGCACGCGCAGGCGCACTGCACTTACGTTACAGTCACAGTTGCAGCTGTTAGAGTGGCGTTACAGTTGTTATGCTTATATAATTATCCGTTATGACGGAGAACGCACGCTCGTTTCACGAACCCATGGGCACATGGGTTGAAGGGGTTCTTGGCAGTTCTTCAATAAGGTCATTATTGCCGAGATCAGTGAGCACCAGCAGCTGGACAGGACTTTTTATTGGATCCGTTCGTGATCGCGGCTACGAACGGTCTAAGTGAAGTGCGATGTATAGTAGAGCTTGTGGAAACCGCGGTTGGCTTTTACGAAGAAATGATCTATGATGCCTCCTGTCCTGGACGTGGCACCGAGGTCTTGTGATGCCCTATCCACACCCAAGCCGTCTTTCATGCCGTCTAAGAACCAGGCGTTGTTGTGTTTTGATAATTCAGTGCTGAAGTCACAGGTAATCATGAGGGATATGGTCCTCTCGGCAGATATATTGTAGGAAGCCTTCACCCCGGTATTTGCGTAATCCACGTAGTCGACGTTGAGGACCACGTGGACGAGTGGATGGTAGCCCATCGTCTTCCACAAATGCTCTGCCATCAGCTCCCTAACTTTCCTTGTGTCGGCTGCTGTGGTATAGTGGTTACGGTGCTCGTCTGCTCACCCGATTGTCGCGGGTTGGATCCTGGCCGCGGCGGTCGCATTTCGATGGAGGCGAAATGCGAGAGGCCCGTGTACTGTGCGATCTCAAAACTTCCGGAACCCTTCACTACTGCGTGTCTCATAATAATATCGTAGTTTTGGGACGTAAAACCCCAACAATTACTATATTATTGCTTTCCTTCCGTGTCAATTTGTACGTTCGCGGTTACTGCGTTGATTGAAACTCTGTTATCACCTGTGGCACATACCCGCATAACATGAACTCTGGTATGCGGGCATGCGCCACACGTGACTGAGAGAAAGGGTTTCATGACGTACGCGACAGGTATTTTGCGTTATTCATGTCATCACCAGTAAATCGTGTTCGTCATACGCTCATCCTATGCTATGCAAATTTTAGTATATTACAACCTATGGAAATTACTCCCGCGCCCAGACGTGGGCGGATAGATAGATAGATAGATAGATAGATAGATAGATAGATAGATAGATAGATAGATAGATAGATAGATAGATAGATAGATAGATAGATAGATAGATAGATAGATAGATAGATAGATAGATAGATAGATAGATAGATAGATAGATAGATAGATAGATAGATAGATAGATAGATAGATAGATAGATAGATAGATAGATAGATAGATAGATAGATAGATAGATAGATAGATAGATAGATAGATAGATAGATAGATAGATAGATAGATAGATAGATAGATAGATAGATAGATAGATAGATAGATAGATAGAAACGCCCAAAGTGCTGGAGGTTCGCTAAGAAATGCTTGGTATTTAACAAGAAAAAAATCATTTCCGATAGCTTCATTTTCATTGTGCGAAATGCATGCCAGAAATAATTGGATGTGCAATCATATTAATGCGAGTGTCTTGATATAAGTCATTTAAAAATATCTGTCCTTACTAGAAGCGTTTTGTCCTTTCGTTCTATGAATGAGAAACTCGCCCCTCAAAAGTATTTACGGCCTTTTCATTTTTATGCACTGCTTGCCCGCCAGATATATTCAAAATACCAGTGGATGAGAATATGTACAAGAAGTTGCCTTCTGGGCGTATTTGGTTCGACAGTGCTTAAAAAGTGCAAGCCAGAGTGTGCAGTGAAACCGAAAGTAGCAGCAAAATCTTCGCTGATTAGACATTCATGTAGCGTGGGAACCTCCAGGTATTTAATTTTGTTGCTACTATAGTGTATTTATTGAATTCTCTCTCTCTCTTAACCTTCTCGCAGTAAAAGTAATAAATCAGTTAACTAAGCATTAAGCAATAAATTTCATACATACTATTAATAGACGACCTCATGCAGCTAAATTACAGTTGTGAAATCTACAGTGCATTATGCATAAAACAAAGCAATTAAAGTGGTAAAGTACACTGGCATTGGTAAGGATATCGCGATGTAGCAATTGCAACACAGTGAGGGGGCGAATGACAAAATTTTTTAAGGAACTCAAGACGAAACCTTACGTTCTTCGCCTCGTGTTCCGTCAAAAATTGTGTGATAATGAACCAGAAATAGTGTATGCAACGCTGCGGCGTTGGTAAATGTACTCACTTCAAGTTCGCAGTGCTCGTAAGAAAGTAAAAAAAGGCGCTCTGTTCAACGCAAGCGTCTTTGTTTGAGGTCAGGCGCGCTATAAGCAGGCAATGTGCAACGCAGGTTGTAGCTGTGACATAGTGAGGTACTGTTGGTTATGAAAGTTGTAAGATTAGTTTTATATTGCACAATTCTACTTGCTCTCATGAGTTCTTACACGTGTACGTTCCATGTGAAAGACCTCTTCGCTTTTCTTGTTGACTATAAATGGACAATGGCTTCAGTTTAGAGTTAGCAGGCTAACTCTTATGCGAAGCAGTGTAGGCCTACTCTTGCGTGAAGCAAAGTTCCCTTTGAAACTATTGTTTATGAAATTTTACACTGAACCAGCTCCAGAACTCGCTCAAAGTGTCTAAAATGGACGATAGCAAAGGACAGTCTGCTCCATGTGTTAAGGCGAAGACAATAAGAACATGTGGAATCAGGGGCGTTAGAACGAGATATCCATGCGAATGTTACACAGGGTCCCACATTGACGTTTTAAATTTTAGTGACATACGAATGCTCGTTTTGTATTTCATATAATAGCAAGAGTCTTGCTTATTTCCTGCAATACAAATCTGTTCGATTGCAACAGCTGACTCGACACATTTTTTCACGTTATGTGGCCACAAGCGGAAATCTTCGTAATCGCTGTTGTGAGCTCAAGTTGTGCCCTTTCAAACGGTTAGACGGACGTCCTGTCCTCTGTGTAGATTACATGCGAAGCGAAATCGCGCTTCGCGTTTTCTACAGCCTGGTCTCTGTTCTATCGGAGTTTCCTAAATCAGAAGTTTGCATGTATCAAGTAAATTGATACTTAAGGAGAAATATTGACCCTGTGGGCTCCGGAGGAGGTAACAGTCGTAATGGCACAACAAAGGCGTGTTCTCCGAAATATAAAAATGGCAGCATTCTGGAAACGTATACGTGCTTTGGCATACGGTAAATGAAGGCGTTTACGTATTTTACCAGTGGATAGATTGGTGCACACCGTACAAGTAATGTTGTGCAGAAACTATGAAGAAATAATTATTTACACAGAGGTACGTATGTCCTGCCTGCTTGCAGCATAATGGTTAGAGTTATTTTCTGAAAAGTACAGCCTTGATCCCATTATTGGACAAGTGTTTCTTTTACATTTTGTATAGACGTCGAGTAAACAATACAGGAGTGGACCCCGTGGTCTGCGTAAGCATGCTGAGACATTTATGCGAGCTGTGCTTTCTTAAATTCAGAAATATACTGTAAATATTTTCGTACAGTTTGCATTCTCTCTCATTAAAGCCTACATCGACTCCTAATGTAGCGCAATGTCGTACACTCCCCGAATAGAGCTAAATAACTTGTAGACGAAACAAGATTTTGTAATCGGAATTTTTACTCTGGTAAGCAATAAAATATTATACCCAATTTAATTCTGAGAACATCATTGCTTTTCAAGTATCCACATTATGCAGCTGCTGGAAAGTCTATGACATTTTAGTTAGTGTAATCTCATGCGGGGAACAAAACCTTTAGTCAAAGCGTGAATAGCGCTGATCATAGACTCTCTGGTGGTAAGCGCGTGGCAAGCTCCTTAAAAGTGCGCTGATAGATAGCTATCATTCTTGGTATTGGTATTGTAGTGCTGCGATGCTTCCTTGATAAAAACAAGTGGCCCTGGCACGTTCTATTGCACAGTCCTGTATTGCAAGCGAATAAGGTGCACGCTGGTACACTGTTGACATGTGTGGCTTTATATTGGCATTCACTACATGCAACTTTCCCCGCTATCTTCCTTCACTGTCTGTCGTCCAGCAAGCTCCGGTAAAATTCGGGCGTACCAGTATCTCGACACATCCTGTATAACACCCTGTCTGGGTCTTTTTTACTGCTGTCAATGAGTTTCTAAGTTTTCGCAATTTCAAGAATAAAAGCTTACAACGTCACCCCCGTTTCACCCTCAAAACCAAGGATGGCATGAGTAGCGCTGCACTCGACATTACGGGGCATTGCAAGTTCAGTATGTCACACATCAGCATTTATTCGGTTGTAAGTGCAGCAAAGTTCATCAGCAATAGGAAGGCCAAATATACAGCCTGTATTGATATTTTAACTTTTCTTTATTTCCTCGCCATATACGTGTGTTTCATCTTGAAGGGATGGTATGAAGTTGGTATCCTTGGATAACTCCTTCTGTTGCGGAAAATGTTCTCAATAATTTTTGAGACTTTCTTCATAAATTTTCTCTACGATATATATAGAACATTCAAGGCTGCACAAATATCCAAATTATTTGAGGAAGTGATTTAGGTTTCCATATTCCAGCGAGCATTTCAAGCCCTTCCTACTTCGCGCCTGGAAGACAATATTTGCCCCAGAATATTTATTTTCAAGGCGGCTGCACCACCGAAGGAAGAATGGTCGGGTCAGATATTTCAGCCGCGAATACAGACACTTTGATCTGCAAGCAGAAAAAACACACATATGAAAATCTATTCTTGGAACACAAACATTTTTACACGTGCATATACAAATGGAGAGACACGTAAATGCTAGTGCTTATGTCGCATTTGTGGATACCCCGCGAAGCAGCAGCAGCGCCTAAATTTTAGAAACAGAATATCATTATCACGATTGTGTGCAAACAGTTCTTCGACTTTTTGTATCAAAATACATTTAAAAACAGTGTGAACAAGCCGCAAGTGTCTATAAATAGGCCCATTTGAAGCTGTCTAGCCTTACCTCGGTGGATATGTTTGGCAGAAATTCATTTTGCCAGATAAATAAATGTCGTGCAAAGACGGCAAGCGCGTTAGCAAAAATAAGATTGAGTTCGGCGATGGCGTGATGACCCTGTTTCTTTTAATTATCGGCCGATTGTACTATTACAACACGCAATGAAGCCGACAACAGATTTGCATTACTCCTTAATTCTAATTACTTCCAATGTACTTGAACAAAAATTTCGTTTCCCTGAGCTGCCATTATCCCTAATCAAATGGGCAAATAAAAATATTTCTAGTGCGAGAACCATACGGCGAGAGGCTGCACAGGTCACCTACAGCTATTTCAGTCTCGTGTGCAGTGTCATGGCATACAAAATTCGTGTATTGCGATGCATATTATTTGATGCATTCATAAAAAGGCAACTTGCAGCAGTGCAAAGCGAAAGAAAACATATAAAAAATGTTAAAGCGGTAGGCCGCAATCCCAGAAATAAAAAAAAAAATGAAAAGCCAGAACTGAAATAACTTTTCCCTGAGTAAGCATGTTATATTTAACTTACCTAACTATAGAAATTACAAAAAAAAATGTTTATTTTATTTTGGGAGGCGTTCTTTTTGTCTTTTTGCTGTTCCTGAGCTCATGTCAGCTGTGAATTGCGTGTGGCGCATACCCGTAATCTAAGGGCCATGGTAAGCTGGTATGCGCGACACATGACTGAGCGAAAGGGTTTCGTGACGTACGTGACAGCCACGTCACGTTATTCATATCGCGACCTATCAGTCATGTTGCTCATACACTCATTTCCTCTAATCCCAGCTTTGGTCTGCGTCAGGTTAAGGCGACAACCACGAGAGCGTCCAGAAGTAGGCGGCTAGATAAAGAGATATACCGAAATGGCCAAAATGCGTTAGTTCCGCAAAGAAATGCTTTGCATTCAATATAAATCAATGCTATAGACCTCCTTGCTGGAAACAACTCCCGAACGTTATAAGGGTGGGATAGGTGGCTGCCACGCACCGCCTGGTGGTTGCCCCTAACTACAAACAAACTGACGAAATAAGATCTAGTCTTCTCCCCTTCTGCTGTAACGTCATATAGGTACTGAAGAACAAATTAAATAATTATTCAATCAGGAACAGGTCTATTAACACTGATACTGAATATGCATTGAGTTCTGCATTCATCAGTTTTCGATGCATCCTTAAAGCATCCATTTTTATATGCATACTCATTGTTCAAGGCACTTTACTAAGTTTCGAAGTGGTGCTTGAAGTCGCCCTATAAGTACGGGTTCACTTCACCGTACTGGTAAGGCATGGTAGTGCGATAAGCACCACTCATAAGACATCGTTCTGAATAACAAAACAATGAAACTCGATCGAGGGGCCCGGTTTTGTTGCACGCGACCACCTGAAAACAGCAAATAATGAAACCAAGAAAGGAAGGCCGAGGTGCCATTGTCTTTTAAAGTTATGAAGTGTAGCAACAATAAGACCAATGTAATTGAACGACGGAACAACTTGCCGTCTATGGGGACATTCCGTACTACATGGGTATTAGGGCTACTTTTTGAGGCGAAAGCCTTAATAAGTAACCCTAAAGCCACAGATGCAAAAATTTGTGATCGCACCACGACGTCATCATGACGTCGCTGTGACGTCACACAACGTGACGACACTTTATGACGTCATCACATGGCACCGTCTTACACTGCCTCCGGGTCAATCCCGGAGACAGTGTAAGATCGCGTTAGCTGCAGAAAGCCTTCAGAGGGTGTCAGGGGAGATCAATACATCCACAGAGAAGAATAAGATGGCTTCTGCCTTCGAATTGTCTTAGGCCAGTGCATAAGGGACCCTGTGAGTTCTCGGCCCCGACTTGCACCAAGTTATTTCTGCGTCTACTTTTATTTTCCGTTATTGTATGATTACAACACTTCAATTTAAACTGCAAACAATGGTCCCGGTGCTTTCCTTCGCAAGATCCTTTAGCTTCTTATTTATTTATTTATTTACCCTCAGGGCCTTTCAGCATTACAGAGGGGAGTGGGTTACAGAGGAAATACTTGAAAAGGAGCGAATAATAACAATGCCAACAGTGCACCGCGATTAATAGAATATTTGTTAATTATACAATACTAGCTGAGTATGTCAATATACTGTACAACGAGGAAATGAAGAAAAAGAAATAAATAAAATGAAAAAATAAAGTTAGTGTTATTTGATTATTATAAAATATTAGCTGGGCATGTAAAATAGAGCGTTGAAAACAAGACTGTAGGTGCTTCTTTTTATTTAAGGCATAATGAGACTGACAGATGTAGCAATAATAACACACCATATAAACGGGCAGGTAACATTAGTTGATACAAGTGTTTGCTACTACACAATGTTAGCTAATGCTTTACGAAACTGCTCGTTGTTAACAATAGATACAATATCAGCCGGAAGGTCATTCCATTCACGTGACGTACGAGGGATGAATGATTCTGAAAAGCATGTTGTGTTACAAGCACAAATTCTAACTTTGTGCTGATGATCAATGCGGTAGATAAGTAATATGGTCGTGACATGAATTCCGGGTGTAGAGTAGGATGGTGATAAAGTTTATGAAAAATGATAAACGAGAAATTTTACGGCGTGTAGCCAGTGACTCAAGACCGAGATGTGATTTCATAGAGGATGCACTTGCCATTCGGTTGTAATTCCAAAGAATAAAACGACAAGAGTTATTTTGGATTAGCTGGATGGAATGAGTTAGGTTGTCGTGATGGGGGTCCCATATAGCTGATGCATACTCTTGCTTTGGCGTTAGCAATGTTTTATAAAGTAGTATTTTAATGGCGATGGAGCGCGAGAAAAGTTACGGCGCAAATAACCAAGGAAACAGTTGCCTTGATTAGTTTTGTACTCAATATGTTTGATCCATGTTAGGTTAGATGTTATATGTACGCCCAAGTATTTATATGAATTTGTAGCTTCCAAAGAAATGTTATTAAGATGATATACGGGCAGACAGATATTCAATCTAGATATCCTCATAAATTTACATTTCTTAATGTTAAGCTCCATTCGCCACTGTTGACACCAGTTGCTGATGTTAAGATCGGCCTGAAGAGTAGTGATATCTTGTGGGGTAGTTATTTCTTTGAAAATTGCACAGTCATCGGCAAACAAGTGTATATTAGAAGTTACCGCCGAAGTCAAGTCATTAATATAAATAAGTAATAAAAGCGGTCCCAGAACCGAGCCTTGTGGCACTCCGGACTGAACGATACTAAGTGGTGAGTCATGATCATCAGCTGTTACGAACTGGGAACAATTAACAAGGAACGACTCAATCCATTTTAGAAGGTTACGGTCAAGGTTTAGTATGCTTAGTTTATGAAGTAACAGTCTATGGCTTGCTTTATCAAAGGCTTTTGAATAGTCTAAAAAAATGCAATCAGCAAGGGAAGAACGGTCAAGTATCTGGTGCAGTTTGTGAGTAAAAGACAACAACTGAGATTCACAAGATAGGGTTTTGCGAAATCCGTGTTGTGAAGGTGTAAAAAAGGAGTTAGATTCAAGAAAGTTCATCAGGTTAGTAAAAATGATATGTTCTAGTAATTTGCAGCAGGTGCTAGTCAATGATATGGGACGATAATTTTTAGGTGAGGTTTTGCTTCCAGATTTATGTAAAGGAATTACTTTACCTTTTTTCAATGCGAGTGGGAGAGATGATGTGTTGAGTGATTGCTGGAAAATTTTAGTTTATACAATAGAGCTATATGAAGAAGTGTTTTTAAGGAATTTGACACTGATGTTGTCAAATCCAGGTGACGAATGCATCTTCATTGAATCTATTAGTGGAATTACACCAGTAACCTCGATAATTATCGCAGGCATTCGTAAATAGTTAGTTGTTTAATACAGGCAGAGTAATATCATTAGTTCGCGAGAAGTTGTTTACGAAAACATGGTTCGAGAGGGCTGCGCAATGGCTTTCTGGAACAGGGTTACCAGAACTATCATTAAGAGTGATGGAATTATCTGAAAGGGGATGAATGACTCGCCATAATTTTCTGACATTGGTTAGTAGCATAGATGGCAATGTGGATGATAAAAATGTTTCTTTAGCGTGTTTGAGAGCGGCTACATAGGCGTTAGATGCAAGCGTGTAAACTTTCCAACGGGAGTCAGTGGGCGTTTGCTTTGCCGAACGATACAGACGTTTTTTTCCTGTTAGACAGGCGTTTTAAAGTATTATTGCACCAAGGCGCGCGTGGATTGCAGGTTATGGCACGGGTTGGGATGTGTTTGTTTGTTAGACGCTCTACCTCAGCCTCGAACATATTCCAGTTTGACTGCACAGACGGTTATCAAAGTCCTTCAGAAATTCATCCACAAATTCGCACAGTTCGTTGTTTATTGCTTCATAGTTGCTTTTTTTAGAGTATCTAATAATTTTCTTGCTTTTTGGAAGGTTTGATAGTGCAAGAGAGCAAGAGAGTGCAAGAGAGCTTACGATAAAATGAACACTTCACAAATTATGCTAAACACATTTTTATACTAACTACTCTTTGTAATAGTTTTATTCTGACTTTTTACAGCATCTCCGCTTGGGTACTTTTTCTGGCTACTTTTCTCTATTTGCAATGGTAGCGTGTCAAAGGCAATTACCTGAATTACACTCAAGCTTATAGCGTATTCTGAGATTACTACTTTGCACAGAACTGTCACTTTCGCGAGATTCGATGCGATAGGAGTCGAGTGCGTTGACGTCCTCACAAGCGACGATGTTTCTTGCTCACCGTCTCAACACGGCTGACACAGTGTGAAACTTCTGTGACCCGTAGATGGCCGGACGCAAAAGTCACAGTGTCGTGGAAAGCAGTCCTCTCAGGATACGACCCCTGGGGTTCTATGTTTTTGCGAATGTTAAGATTTGCTAAACAATAATTTTACGCTGAAATGACCAATATCAAAGTGTATTAGGGTAAGTGCCGTGACTTATATGAAACGCAACGCAATAGCAGTAGTCGTGATTTAAAGTATGCATTAAGGTGCACACAGTGTATGTTTTATGGCGTTCATGGCACCGATTTCAATTTGTTTATTAAACATTCGAACAGTATAAAAACAGTTCATTTTGTGAATTTTTATGGAACTTTTTTAGCCGATTTAGGGCTTCTTTGAATCGCATAGCAAGTGCCTGGCCCGGGTGGGTTCTGCGGTTTACTCATAAAGTCGAAGTTGTGGCTGATGCAAGAACAATTCCCGTTGCAAGGACTGCTGGTTCCATTTGGGTAGAATGTACACTGTAAGAATGGAAGAAAGGCACCTTCGTTGATTACGCAAACATAATTTTTTATACTTTGGAAATATGTGTTTTAGAACAAGCTGATTCTACGGCATCGTTAATTTCTACCCCCGCCTTGAACTACATGTGCTGAAACGCTATAAGCCAAACGTAACAACTTCTGGTCTCGCAGCGTGCCCTGCCGCAAATTGCAATATATTTTGATTTATTAGTTCAATTATTTGTGACTGAGTAAACTAGTATCTGTTACGAAGACCAATGAAGTGTAAAACTTTGGAGGTGCCCTGCAACAGTTTTCCGAATAGCCATCGAATGGCTTCACGAAAAGAGCTTATTTCCTCACAAATCGACCACCGCAAAAAGTTTTAGAATCCATCCAGTACGAGCGGAGTTACGAAGATTTGTGGCACGCTGCAATTGCTTTCTGTCTTCTCTCGCCCTGCAGGCGTAATGTCGGTGCAACATCAGGTGGTTACAGTGCTGTCTATCTAATTTTCTAATTTTATAGGACGGCAATACGCATGCATTACGTATGTAATCCTAAATACAGGCGTGATGTCGGGTTAACTTCAATTGTGGTTCCAGTGTTGGCTCCGGTTTTAGAGCAATTTAGTAAACGTTACATTCGTATTCTTAGGATTCAGTAACCTTTATTCAAGCGTTGCTCGACACCGGAGGAATACGCTAACGGAAGTTACGCATGATAGTCACATCACTGCTCTGTAAAGTGCACTTCGTTTCGATAATACTGGCGTCTGTGATGTAACGTGAGTGCTGACGTGACGTCAGACCACCAGTCACCCTTTAAACGCCAGTGTAGTCGACGTGCCTGGTAAGCCCATGATGTGCACGGAACTATTCGATTTACAAAAACGCCTCGATCCACCTCCTAGCACTTGGCTCAGAGACAAAAATGCAGCATGGTCACCGACTGCTTCGTATGAAACCGATTCCCACAAGGCATGAGATCTGCCAAATTTTTTTTGTGTTTAGCCCTTCGTATTTACGCCGCCATGTCTGTTTGAAAAGGCTGTCCATTGAGGCGGATAAGCAAGGCGCGTGAACGCGCCTTGCTTGTCTGCCTCAATGTATGGGCTTGAGAACCGAGTGAAAATTAGCGTCCACTTCTCTGTTGACGTTGCCCATTTCGAATACTTTATTACAATGGTACTATGATGCCGGCGCATTTCACCATTGTAGGGGTAAGCCAACAGTATGTTGACTTAAAGCTGCAGATCGTGCATTGGGTGTATTAACTTGAGGCACCATAATGGGCATTCTGTCTTAGTTTTCCCGCTGACATAACGGCACTTTCGATCTCAATCAAGCCGATCCAAATAAGGCTTTACTGCACAGTCACTTTCGATGATTATCAAGCCTCAATCCAAATTCATTCAGCACTGATACGTGCATCCAGACCGAACTCCCCCATAGCAATTAGAGAACACCATATTATCTTGTAGCTAAGCTTGTAAACAAGAGGTTCAATGACAGTGAAAGATATAACCACCCCGCCCCCAAATATGGGTATTTAACTAACGATGCAATGATATATTTTTTTTTATCTCTACATACGAAAATCTGTGTCTGTAGCTTTGACACGCGCATGTCCTCCTGAAAGGTGCAGCGGATCGGCATCGGCAAACATGGTACATTTTTTAGGATAACAATTTAAAGTCTATTTCGTGAAAATTGCCTTCTCGCGATAGCGTTAAACAGCTCGTTTCGAAGAAATTCCGGCGTCGGTGCCGGTGTGGCATCGGTGTCGGCGTCTGTGTTGGCGGCGGCGTCGTTGGTTGTGAGCGAAAAATGGGCGTTGTCCATGACCAAAACTTCGAGATAGATGCGAATAAATAATATAAATGCTCTGTTCGGGTGAAAACCATGGAGGCACGCTAGTGCTTGAAACTGCTTCGTGAAACACGCTATAAGAACACTCATATGGTGGGAAGAGTCGCCTTGACGCATGTAGTATTACGTGGCAGTATCGTAGAATCGCCCCAGGTGTCAAAACATGTGAATAGCGCAACAAGTGGGTGGTTTAAATCTGCCAACCATTACGAAGTGTGTAGTTGTGCTGGTGCGCATGGCACCTCATGGGTGCGTAATGGGTATTCGCCAATTTGCAAAAGGAAGAAATATAGCGTAGATGGCACTTCGCGGCTGTACAACCTGTAGGCATTCTAGGATAGTTTGAAACGACCAATGTTACGCGCACAAACGTTCCTTTCTTTGCGGCGCGGTTGAAGGCTATGCGCATAGGGCCCTACTGCGCTATAGCGTTCTTCGCTTGAAGGCGAAGCTCAAGCGGCCTCCAAGTTTTATGCTACTTATTCACTCGAACCTTTAGGCGCGTTTACACGTTGTTTGGTCTTTGAGCCGCTTCAACTCAAACAAGACAATGCCGATAGTTGTAGCAGCGATTGTTTGCAATAGTATTCGTATGTGCCAGAGGTACCGAGGCTCTATAGGAATTGAAGGTACACACATGACAGGAGAATAATGTTTGCTGTGACTGAAGCGCATTAGAACTATGAGCTTTCCTTTCACTCTTTCGGACTATTCATTACACGACAGCTTGCGACAGACTGCGCAGCTAGCACTAGTGGTACAAGGCTGGAAGCAACAGTGGAGCTAGTGTTTGGACTCCAGAGGAAGGAGCTGGCTTTCCAAACCCATATATCCCTGCCCCGGTAAACTACATGGGTTTGGCGGGAACACGTCACGTGACACATGTTACGCGACTTCTTGAACGGGAACATGTCACGTGACTAGTGCTACTGGATTTTACGTCACGTTCCCCTCGTCTTCTTTTTTCCATCAGTCCGTCTCCCTTTGTGTTCCCCGCTTCCTCTTTTTTCATCTCGTTCTCTCTCTCTATTTCTCTGTCTTTGTTTTTCTCGATTTGTTTTTCTCTCTTTCTCTCGTTCTGTCTTGATATCTGCTTTTTCTAATCTCTTTTAACAGCGGCAAGGGTGTTCGGGGAGCGAAGCAGAAGATGAAGAAGACAACGAAGATAGCGCGCGCCAACATGATGATGACAGTTTTTCCGCACGCCGTACGGGCGTAAGCCGAAGATAAACAGCTCTGCTGTTAAAAACTTATATGATTTATCTGTCGGTCTTCTCTCTTGACTTAGCCATGATTCCCACTTTTAGAATTGCACTATGCAACTACAGCTCCTACAATGGAAATCTAGATGCCCACCAATCCTACCTGTTACGACCAGACTGTTCCCGCATCTGTTCACTTGTACGTCGCCCTGTCTGCTTGATGTAAACTTTTCCGCTGCACGTCTGCCATGTGGAAATGACAGACGCGCGGATGCCAACTCCCCACTCTGGTTCCCATCTCAGCTCTCCCTTCCTCGCAACTCTCATCTTTCCTTATAAAACAGAAGCTGGGCCGTAGCCCCTACAAGGGCTGCAGTAGTAAGATTTTTTCCTCGCCGCATTAGATAACTGATTCCTGAGGACATTATGCGGAGAATAATTGCGATGATGGCGGCAACCCTGCGAATTAATCTAAGAGTACGGATAACTTCCACAACTGTAGAGCTCAGCCCAGTTGCGGGCTGAGACACAAGGGCCGAAGCATTTTCGTAATGGGCGTATAAAAAGTAGTGGTGGCAAGTAATGAAGGCCACCACGGTGGTACAGCGGTGACAGTGCTCGGCTGCTGACCCGAAAGACGCATATTCGATCCCGTCCGCGGTGGTCGTATTTCGGTGGAGGCTAAATACTAGGGGCCTCTGTACTTAGATTAGGTGCATGTTAAGGAAAACCAGGTGGTGGAGATTTTCAGAGCTCAACAAATTAGTATGCACCATAATATGACCGTGGTTATATTATTAAAAACTCCAGAAATTATTATTTTGTTATTAACTAATGAGAGAAGACGTTATCATATAAGCTTCAATAAGTTTTCTAGCCTTAGCGTTTCGGCTCTTCTGCAGCCATGGCTTTTCTCGCTGAACCGAGAACTTTATCAGTTGTTACGTTATCACCGCATAATACATACAGTTTGATTACAGGACCCAATTCCTCCACCATCAATTTCGCCGCGATTGGCCATTCTGGTACAGTGTGATCTGAAAGGATAAAGGTTCGCATTAGACATGGTTGCGCGGCGCGCATTAAGCTGTTATGTGTACAAAATACACGTCAGTTTAAAATTGTAAACAAGAATTTTCCGCGCCTGAAATCTTATTTAGGAATGTGAAACCTCAAAGCTTGCTCCATGGCTCCTCACCCTGGCCTTCGCGGTTAGCTCCGGCAGTGCGCCGTTGCTCAAGCCGCTCCATTCGCACGGGGAGGCCGTAATCGGAGAACACGGAGGGCAACCAGGAGAGCGTCGCGGATTGGTCGCTGACCTTGGGCCAGGGTCACCACCCCGCGGCATGTTAAAGAGTTTCCCAAAGAACGGCACCACGGCCGGGCTAGAGCGAAACGCGACGCGCATCGTGTTTGCCCTCCAGCCCGGCCGTAACTACTGATGGGGAGAGCACGGGGATCACGTTATGACAGCCAGACGAGCGTCACAGAGCAATTTTTGAGATGTGTGAATCTACGAGCGGGCCTTTAGTCTAAGGTCGCCCCCTCGCGGCCAGGGGGAGGGCACATCGGGCCCGTGCCCCCCCCCCCCGAATTTTATTTTGCTATGGCATACAGAGCCCAAAATGACACATGACCACATCTGCATGCCCGGCCCCCACTTCAAATGAAGGAGCTGCCCCCCCCCCCCCCACCCCCGAAAAAAATTTCTGCCTACGCCCCTGCTCACGGTGTATTGAGCCGCTGACAAAGTTACACTTCTCTCGGGAACATGCCAAATGGGACGGTCGTAGCGACGGCGCGCTGCCGGAGCTAATTGTGGAGGCGTTGCCCACACCGCAAGGTATGCATTCAGTTCACATTTGGCACATGGTGCCTATAATGAAATCGTTGAATGCATAAGGACTAGGCTTTCACAATCGCGCGACTATACTCCATTTCACACATCGGGTGCAACGCTGTGGAAGCTAGCCTCGGCATGACGCGTGGCGACGGCTGCAAATTAAATACCATAAAACTAAAATACCAAGACGCTAAGCGATTCAGTCGTATTGTAACAGCAGTGAAACATGGTTTGTCTATTTCTAAGGCACAAAATATCTTTATTTAATACTCAGGATAACAACGAAAATAACAATCTATTCTGGGTGGTCAAAAACATTGAACTATTTCTTAATGCGAAAGCATCTACTGCAAGAAGTCTCGCTAACCCCCACAGCGTTGAACTTGATGCGGAAAACGCCGTATAGATTAGGTGAATTGTAACATAAAAAAAGATGCTTAAACCCATAATTAATCATTGCGATTAATCATAATTAATCACTGCCCCTTGGTCACGACGAATCGCTATAATGAAATAAATGTATCGTAAGAAACTGGAGGACGCTTAAGCTTCGCCTTTAAGATTGTAAGCGTGATTGGGCCCTGTTCATGAACATCGCCTTTTCATTCGCTTGTCGGTGGGCACCTCAAGTGTGCCGTGAATTCCCCTTGTTCGCGGAGCCCTCTAGGAGCAGTGATGACGTCAGCGCTAGCGCAGCCATTGTGTGCGACCACCTTTTTTATAACACTTTCGCAGAGCGGTCTGCAAGCCCCTTCATTAGGAGAGGCCAGAGACCAGCAGAGGAGTCGTTCCTGGAACTTCAAGGCCAAGAAAGCGCAGCAGTTGCTACCCTCATCGAGCCGCTGTCAGCGGACCTTACGGTGTCACCGCAAATTGACAACACAATATCGGAGTTTGAAGCACTTAAAAGCTGATTCGCATGGTAGCTGCGAAGCGCGTATCGCTCACAGCTAAACTTACGCTGAGTTTTCTTTTGTTGCGACTTGCACTTTGGATCTGAGATAATCGTCGGATAAAATTTTACGTTGCCGAGGAGATGTTAGCGTCAATTTTCTAAAGTAAGCTTGCATTACATAGAATGATCTATGTGATTTACGATTGCGATAACAAACGCGCTTCAGATATCCAAACCACGTTGTTTCTTCACGTCTTATACAACAATGTGCTGCTAACACCCGCTCATTGTTTAGTTACAGGCATCTGTGTATCATTGACAATTACTTTCTTCATCTGTTTTTTAAAAGCCCAAGGACATTTACATGTGAGCGATACGCCCTTAAAAAAACAAAAAGCTGATCGCACGTTTCAGGCGTGAACAACGAGTTACCAGAATATCTAATCTGCTTTTCTTCACTGCACAGCGGTTCTTTACGATGCAATGTGACCGCCATATATCGCATTGGTTGAGACCATTAACGAAAACATTTCTTGCACAAGCACAATCTTTTTATTAGTTTCCTTTTATGTACTACGCGATTATACAGCTTTAAAGGTCCTTGTTTTCTTAGCGGTCAGTGTGTCTCAGAAACATTTCACTTCAGTGCTTTAGATATTACACCGTAACTAAATGTCTAGCCTGGTCTCCCAATTTGGCCATTACATAAATATTTACATACTCCCATTTTGCACATGGTGAGCCATAGATGTAGCCTTACCAGCGATTATACTCACAAAACATCGTTTCCTGATGAGCAGCTCGATAAGCAGATGAATGCTGACCCATCATGCTCTCTAGCGCGTAAGTACCGTCCTTCTTTTAAAAAAATAATGCGGAAAGCAAAAATCCATCCATAGTTGTTCATGAAGTGTAGCTTACATTGCATGGAATGCAAAAAAAAATACACCAATACTGAGAACAGTGGCTGAGCGGAACGCTTACGCTCGCCTATTTCTGTTTCATGCAAAAATGTCATGCTGATCTTGTTGACGAAACTAGTTCTAATCGGTAGTTTTTTTTTTATTCATCGGTTAAGTAATCAATACGTTCGATTAAAGACTGTGCTGCTTCCTTTCTGGTATTGTCAGTGCTCTCGTTGCCCTAACAGCGACAAAGCAATCGGCAGACATCTGAGAACAAAGACACAATCCGGGGCGAGCATCTGAAAGCCTGCGATATGCAAATGGTTTCGTTTTTGCGCACAAGAAACGATGACCCTCTAGATTTTGAATAGTGCTCATTATTTTGTTTGAGGTAACTGCCCTGAGAAATGTGGCGCCACTAAAAGCCTTCTTTGACCCGTTTTTATTCAACGCTGCCGATGACGCCAACGTCTGAACCGAATTTTCTGCGACACCGTCTGCTTGCCGCTATTGTGTTAAAATGAAATTTGTTCGCGGGGGTAGGTTTTGAGCCTACGATGCCCCGCTCAGAAACCACATCTATTGCCCGTTGGGCTATAGCACCCACGTTTGCGGAACGTGAATATGTCTAAACGAAATGAATACGTTATAGCGGCGGTACAAAAGAAGTCTAACGGATAATATTTCGATGAGGGCTTTCGTGAAATATCTTGGGAGGATGCAATACAGCTCCCTTTAGCACTGCCAGTAAAACCGGCATGGTCATTACACACATCAGGAAAATTCCAACTTGGCTAAAGTTTTGCTACGAACTGGCAGCTACCAGTTCATAAAAGGTCACCTCCTACGTGACGCTAGCTGGCAAAAAGAGTGTTCTACAATCGCCGTAATGGCTACGAGTGCCTCTGGCTAACACTCCCAAGATTAAACATAAAAATATATAGCAGAAGTGAGTGGGAAAACGACCGCCGCTGCAGCTGAATTGGTAAAGCATCGGGCGCGTTATGCGAATGTTGTAGTTTCGGTCCCTACCGACAGCAAGTTTCTTTTTACATCCGCTGTATTTGCTTCCCATTTGTGTCATAATTACTGCACTATAGTGGAAGAGATACAAATAATGACCATATGCCTCCTTTTTTTCATTGTCTGTTGGTTTTATTAAGTTGTCTAAGACATTCAAGTGGCAAAGGTCTGTCTGTGACGAAAAGCATGCAACGTTCACAGAGCGCACACTCATCGACACACGCTCGACACCGAATGAGGATATGTTGCACTGAAGAGTGCATTTGGAATTGACACTCTTGTACCGAAAACTGTCACCATGACGTCCCCTTTGACACAATTAATCCTCATCATTCGAATATTAGCAAGCTTGTAGAAATCGTGAGCATACTGTAGCGGCACCGTATGTAGTCCACGTGAAGTATTGAGGCCAGCAATTTCTATTCTTTCTTCATGAAAGCTGTGTAGGGTCTGTGCCCTTGAGCACGCATGCGCTGTCGTACGAGGAAATGCCCCCACGGTTGCAGGTTCGTTGGCTCTAAGCCAGAGAAGATCGAATCTATACGCTATATGCGGTTGGAAATCAATCCTCGAGGAAGAAGGAGCTATAAATGTGCTAGCTGTATCGCAGAGGAACAGGTGCACACTGCGCTAATTGTCTCCCATATGCGGGTAAAGCCTGGCTGTTAAACACCATAGATTATTCCTACTACGATACAGCGCCATAAGTAGTCTATGGCAAACACATCTTCTAGAGTCCACTGATATTGCTTCAGTGTTTACGCACCAGAGAATACCTTAGTGCAGCCGCCCACAATTTATCGGTACGCGGTCAGTTGTACGTGGTGTCGAAGTCCACCATACTTACTCGCATACTAAACGCCCTATTTCACACAGGCTATTTATAGTTCGTTCAGCGGCATTGCATGTCGTCTATTGTTAACTAATATTTGCTAGATGCAATACGACCGTGTGATTAGCAAATTTTGAGAAATAATTAAATAACAGTCCAGTAGTTCCAGACGAAAAGTAAACCGAGTGTTTTGCCCTATGTTTTCGAAATATTCCACGGTAATATTGTATTAATACAAAGTTCTTGTCTCCACCGAGAAGGCGTATATTCAGCGTGAATTTCACAACACAACATTGGGAATAAATTAGCGGACGGTAAAGGTGTAGCCGACCACAATGCATAGGGTCCTCTGGCTCGTGGCCATGCTGTGTCTGCGAGTCTGAATTTCATTGCACTTGGTGCAATAAATAAAAATTTTGTTCGTTTATTCGCCGCTTACATTTTCAAATATGCGTAAGCTATACGAAAAGTATTCGTGCTTGGAAATAATGGCTATACTGTTCCAAGGGTGAATCGAATGGTATACGAGAACATTCCATTCTATATTCAAAAGTTTCAGATGTTCATACATCTTTCCTGTATGGTAGCTAACGTTGGCTAAATAATGACTAATCTTGCCTGGCATTGTCTAAAATTCAAGTGATGGTGTTAGATACATAGCGGGACTTAAGGCCAGTGTTGGCTAGTGCTGAATTAATGATAATAAGTGTTGGGTAAACTATCCGGTGTTATGCCAAAAACGTGGAATTCAATATGCACCAAATTCTCGTGCAGATGCATCGACGATAACGTTGCGTCTGCCCAAATATATGTACCATGTAGTGCAGTTCCCGTCGAAACAAACTGTTCTTGTGAAAGGCATGAATTTTCTCATTAAGTTGTGCTCTGGTCACGTTGAGGCCGGAAAGTGTGCGGTACCTATTGTTTTTGCATTGTTCACCTGAAATGTTTGCTCGCCAAGTGATAGAAGTTATGCCAAACTATTTTACGGTTCACTAATGCTCAATATATACACATATATATATATATATATATATATATATATATATATATGGGTACTTTCCATATCAAGTGTACCAGGTATATTTGCGACGATATCCGATCGTGCCGAAATAATTGGGCTGGTATGCGTGAATGCGAGAAGTAGTTATTCAGACGTTATATACTGAGAAAAAAATTTGTGTTGCCTAGAGGGTGCTCCGAACTTGGGGCACGGAAGTGAAACTGTGGCGTACAAAAAAAATTATATAAAATCGCTGGTTTGAGTCATTACTACGAAACATTTTTTTTTCTTAATTTCAAGGCGCTGTCCCTTCATGACTATGATACTTCATTTATTTTTGTTTCAACTTTCGTTATTTTTCGCTTTGACGAAAAGTCGTAAGATGTTGCATGTTTAGCATTTCTTAGAAAGAGCGGCGAATTTTCTGCGAGTAATATATTCACAATGAGGGCTTTGTAGGTTTGTATAGTAAATGATAAAAATACTGCGGGATTGAAAGAAGAAGAAACGTTGTCACAATAATGTGACCAATTTTGAAAAGAATAGCGTGTTGGCCGATATTGCGGCTTCGTTTTCACAATGTAGCGGACCAAGTAAAAATATGGGGGCGATCGGAGATCTGTTCGTTCCGCTTGTTCGTTCTCCTAGGGAAGAACAAGCGCGCTGATTGGCTGAAGCGGGAGATGCCACTCAAGGCCGGGGGGTGTCGCCATTTCTTTTTTTTTTTTTGCTTGATCTTTTCTTTTTTGGTGACGTCATATCGCGTCATAACGAGTAGGGTGATGGGAGATCTCCGTTCTTCGCCGTTCGTTCTGCACCCGTTCTGGGGGCGCACGCGATTAGCCGAAGCCGGAATAAACCACGTCTGTGAGGGGCGTAGCCACTTTTCTTTTTGCTTGATCTTTTATTTTTTTGGTGACGTCAGACCGCGTCATAACAAGCACGTCGTCTGCTACAAACAAACGGATCGCGAGGCCGTTCGCTCGAGAGAACGCGAGCGAACAAACGGCTTCGCACGGCATGATGCGGGGGTTGCGGCTGCCGCAACAGCTGATTTTCAGAAAATGGCGCTTGCAACGTGTGCTTCTCTTGCGGCTGGAGGTGCGAGATGCGTTTGAAGCCATGAGCGAGTGCGGCGTCGCTTTCGCTTCTCGAAAGGAGCAGTGCGAACGAAATGAACGGGCCTGCCACTGGGCTGTGGTCTTACGCGCAGGGACTTCTTAGTTCAAAAGCGCTACCAGCTCTTGCCACGTGTCGTCCCGGTCCTCACTCGTGAACGACGGCCCCAGCGGGCGCGACGGCGTAGCTATCTGTGGGTGCTCTTTTATAAAAGCCAGCAGAAACTCCCTTTGACGATCCGACACCCGGGAGCCAAGCCACATTCCGGTGGGACGGCATCTTGAAAAACTGCGCCAACCGCTACTTTTCCTTTTTTTTTTTCGCGTGCGCAACTTAACATAGCAAGCACGTTAGAAAAATTAGCACCAATAAATATCAGCACTCAAAGCTATTGCTGTTTCAGAGACTGCTTGAGCTTGAAAAGAAAAACAATATCTTTTCGTATAACTGTGTTTATTAGAAGGCGAGAAACACTTCGTTTTGAAATATTCGGTCCCTTTGCCGAGGACAAACGATGCGCGTCTACTTCCGGAAAGCTCGCCACTCACCGCTTGACGATTGGCTGTCCTCTTCCTCTCGGCGGGAGAGAGCTGCGGACCGCCCACTTTTGTGACGTAACACCGCCAGAACGAACGCGGAACGAACAGAGATCTCCGATACCCCCCTATGTCTTTTGCATCGTTGTGTAGTATGCTTTGTGGGTATGACGTAGGAAGTATGAAAAGAGTAGTTATTGTTATAAGAGAGAAAAGAATTTTCTAACTGAACAACCACATGTCATACCCATATATATATATATATATATATATATATATATATATATATATATATATATATATATATATATATATATATATATTGGTTCACTTTACTTTCTTCACCTTTATATACTAATTACTAAAAATAACGTCTCCAATACTTTCCTTAGCAATATTATCTGTTACTTCTCATTAATAGTGTGTCAAACAAATAAAAACGAGCCGTTGATAAAGTTACCTTCTTTCCTTCATTCATAGCGAGGGTCTCGCTCTGGCAGACTTGATGCCTTCAGGTAGTATGCGAGAGATTATTGGTCAGCTGCCAAATTGTAAGAAGTTCACGTGCTACGTGACGCCAGCAGGTACAAAAAAAAAGTGTTCCACACTCGGCGCAATGGCTCCGATCGGCGCTGACTAACACTCCTAGGTTTAAATGCACACATATACCCCCCAAAAAGTGGACGGGAAGACGAGCGCCGCCGTAGCTCAGTGGTAAAGCATCGGACGCGTTATTCGAAGGTCGCAGGTTCGGTCCCTGCCGGCGGCAAGTTATCTTTTTGTCCACTTTACTTTCTTCACCTTTATATACTAATTACTAAAAATAACACCTCCAATACTTTCCTTGGCATTACTGCATGTTAGTTCTCATTAATATTGCGTCTAACAAATAAAAAGAAGCCCTTGAAAAAGTTACCTTCTTTTCTTCGCATATATATATATATATATATATATATATATATATATATATATATATATATATATATATATATATATATATATATATGTGTGTGTGTGTGTGTGTGTGTGTGTGTGTGTTGCCGTCCGCCCGCTGAACACGAACGCTCCGAAGCGTGGCCTGAACCGGCTTGCACTGACGCCTGCGCTGCAATATGTATCTCAGTATGTTTTTGGCGGCTGACGATAGCTGGAGCGCCGCTCGATTTCACTGATCGACTAGTCTTTCACTTGTGACTCACCGGCGGGCAGAGTGCGCTTAATATCGATAGTGCCAGCTGCCGTCAGCCGCTGCGAACTAACCAACTAACTATTCGCGGCGCTCGCATCAGACCAAGGCGGTCCAGGCCACGCTGCGGAGCGTTCGTGCTAAGCGTGCGGACGGCTGTACATACATTGCATTGTTCAACAAACCACCGCCGACGCCAAAGTTTCAAACTCGTTACGCTTGTTTTGTCCAGTTCTCTCGCATTCATTTGTCTCTGTTATCGCATATTAGTTGCCATCGTCGCCATAAAGATATAATAATAACACCAATTTCAAACTAAGCTGGAGTCATCGTGCGAGTCGGTGACACCTCGCGACACCGTCTTCAAGATGACGCGGTTATTGCCTGGTTCGTATCTCTGTGATGTTTTGTGGGTTGCCCACGCACTTTCACGCTAGCGATGCATTTAGGACACAGTAAAGTGAAAATATATTCTGCAAAACCTGATACGACTGGTGCACTTCGTTGATGTCCGCTTCAACAAAAACTGGTCCACAGCCTGAGTGCCGCAGTGGTGCGCCGCCTGCTCTTCTTGTAGCCATACTCTTCGCCTGTTATTTATTTTAACCCACAAATCTTACGTCACCTTCAAGCGACTGTCCATGTTGTGTTGCGCATGCGGCTAAGAAAGAACACAACAGACGACACTAGTGTGAGGAAGAATAGGTGCCGACAAAAAGAAAATTATCTCAACTGAGCGCATGAAACAAGCAAATCAAGGGGCTCCGCATCAGATATTCATACTAGCTAGAGGAAACCGCCATATTTCTCTTGGTGATTCGCTTGTATTTTTCTGCATGATGTAGATTTTTCTTCAGACTTATCGTGCAGCTTACACAGATGTTTCTCATTTGAAAAACACAGCTACTGCTAATTCCTAAAATTACACTTAATATGTACTCACAATAGCGAAGGAACCAGTAGAACAAGAGCTACCGTTATCCTCTTCCCGAGCGTCATCACTAGGCTAGACACAGCAGTGGTTACCAATAAAATAAGATGCTGCTGAGAAACTATCGTGTGCTGACGTCAAGACATCTACCACCGACTCAGCAAGACCACGTGGTAACGCTGCTGTATAAATCGTTTAAGATTTTCCGTATAAGCGATCTCCTAAATGTCAGCTGCTAAAGACCTCAGCAGAGTGATGAACTCTCACTGATGCTTCTGAAACATGCGTTTTTTTTTCTGATAAAGGAACAGTACATTTGACCTTTCGAATACACGCACCAGCTGCTGAGAAGTATTTAATCGTGTATATATCTCTCCAGTTTCCGATATGAAAGAAGCGCATAGCGCTTATGTGTTTCTGGTACATTATGAAACTTCCCCGTTGACGTGTGCACTGTGTCTCAATATAAAAGAAAGCTGAAAGGGGTTCAACCAACCCTTCATGAAAAACAAGATAGAGTGACCTTTTTATTCACGTTAAAATAAATTCCAGTATGCTAGGATCATCACACATGACTTTCTTCTTTATCAAGCTAATAAATGTACATGCAGTCTTCTTCTCTACAAGTTGCTTTAGAAGGCGAAACGTACTACCGATCAACACAAATCTCTGGCTTTCGAGCATTCAACTTTTCCTTTCTCCGTTTCTTTATATACCTGTGTTTTTCTACGTTTGTGCAGTGATGCCTAATGTTCTCCGCGATGTCACGTTTACTGCAACACAAACCGACTTCATCCTGTCAGTTACAAGGAGTCAGAATATCCTACAAATGCACTTACAGATAGTGCAGCAAGATGCTCCTTCAAACAGTATTCCAAGCGGCACTTACTGGCTCTTTATGCGCCGCGCTTATCGACGTGTGGCAGCATAGAAAGCGCTTACGCTTTACTGATCTCCATATTTATTCAAAAATCAATCTTGTCGTAACTTTAAAAGTAATTTTAAGGCTGCGCAATAGTTTGGAACACTTTTCGCTTCAAGAGGGCAACAATCTGAAACTGCTGACGTATCTGTGCTGCAAATACTCATATTAACTGTTAACGGTATTTATTTATTTATTTATTTATTTATTTATTTATTTATTTATTTATTTATTTATGAGACACTCAGGGTACATTTTGTAAATTGTAGAGGGGAGGGTCGGAAATACAACGCAGGAGCAAAATACATGCAGGATTCATTACAGCAATTACAGAGCTGCGATCAATACTACGTAATAGTAAACTCATACGCATGGAGTTCACTTTATTGAACATATAATAAAAATTAAATACACAAAGACAGCGCTAAACAGGCAATGTCCACCACTAAGCATGCAGCTACACCTGTTGGTACGATGCGCTATTTGATGTGACAAGTGCATTCTTAAAACTAGTGGTGTCCACTATGGTTACTAATGATGTAGGTAGTTTATTCCGATCAATCTAGGTCCTAAAAGGAATGATCGTGAGCATGCTAGGTGGTATGACGAGGTACCTTAAGTTTATGTACGTGATCATGACGAGCTGAATAGTAAGGCGGAGGGTAGATGCATAGGGAGCGAACGGATGCGTTGTGGTAATAGATTTTATGAAAACTAAAATTCGTGATTGTTTCTGCGTAGAGATAATAGCGGTGTCTGAAGGGCACTATTCATTAATGCAACGCTAGCAGCGCGGTGATAGTGTGCCAGGAAGAAACGAACAGAGCGATTTTTCACTCATCCGATTTTGCTACTTAATGTGACTTGACGAAGATTGCAAATGCATTAGGTACTTTCCAATTGAGGGCGGACGTAAGTTATATACAACAGTCGTTTCAATGGGACATGTCCAAGCGAAAAACTTCGCCATATCCACGAAGTGAATGATGTTGAGGAGCTTGCTCGGAGATGATCGGGTGACCCGCGAATCCTCCGTACACATTCCTCTATACCATCATATACAGACGTGACAACGTTGTTATATATACATTAGCCCTCATCGCTTCGGCCTCCCGGGTTCTCACCGCAGCGTCTTGGCGGCGAGCCCGAGGTGCTGCTGCGTTGCGAGCCCGCCGTGCTGCTGCCTTGGCTGGGGTGTTCATGCTGCGGAGCGGCAACGAAGAGTGTTCACTGACTGAGCTCCCGGCGAAGAGATAGGAAGCGCGCCAAACGCCAGCGCCAAACGAGAGGCGCGGCCCTCTAGCGGTCACCTGCCTTACTAGCGCATGCGCCGAGCGTGGTGTGCGCCGCCTTGAGCGGCGGCGCGCCATCTAGTGAGCATTCTTGAAATCACCGGAGAGAGCGCAACTGCGCTTATGGCGGGACCAATGAGAACTAGTGTACACGCCGCCGACAACGGACAAGGCGCGAGCATAAGGAGCAAGCTCCTAAAATTCTCTTCAGGTATCCGAAGGAACGGTTAGCGTTAGATATTAGGTATTCTGCATGCTGACTCCAAGAAAGATCGTTTGTCATATGAAACCTAAAGGCAGTGGTATAATATAAATTATTGCAGGAGGCAGTCATGGAGGGCATACATAGGGAAGGTTGAGTTAGAACGAGAAATGCGCAATGTTTTATACCGAGTTAGACGGGCACGCTAACCTCAGTTACGAAGAACCTCAGTTCTCGCAAGCCGTAGTGCCATTCTATTCAGCTAAACGGAAAGCCTAACTACAGTTATCCCACTAACCATAGTTGCTCCAAACTCAAGATGGCCACCTCAGATCAAGAAGCTAACTAAGCAAGTGGCGCCACCCATGCCGGCGGTCGCAGGCAGTGTGGCTCCAACGGCAACGGCAGCCCAAGTGTCTTTGCAGAAGCTTGTAAACTCGCCTTTCACAACAGAGACGTTGACACACGAAGCAGCCCGGCAAAACAAACCACGAACGAAACACGATTATAACACGCATATCAAGCAACGGAGCGTCTAGGTTTTTGCATATGCACAAGATGACTTCGCCCGTATAATGGCGAGACTAGCCATTACTTATGCCTCATATTTTCAAGAGAGTTCCACATTTACAGCATGAGACGACACCACAGAAAAGAAGGCACACAAGACACATAGAGCGGTGACTGACAACTAAAATTTCATTGATGATAGATGCTTTTTAATGTACGCGGCATCAAAAGAAGCCGCTGACTCTTTCATTGTACAGGGTAAAGACCTGCACAATGCGGCGATGAACGAACGCAGCCGTGCATCAACCAAAGAACACTTGGAAGCGCTTGAGTATAGTGGCGCGCGTACGCGAGTCTACTTCATATACGGCGTGTTTCGCGCGATTTTGTTTTTGTTTTCTTTTTTTCTTGAAAAACAACAACAACAACACCAAAAGGAAGAAGGAGAGGTGTAGATTTAGAGCTGAAAGAGGACTGTTAGCCAGAGCTGCTCGGGAACTTATGCTTTTCTCATCTCCTGTTTCCAACTTGGGCACAATTTCGCGCAGCTAAGTATAGCTCATCAAAGTGTTGTTTGAACTGTGCGTTATAATACCATACCGTAGAATGCCATCGTCGCCATTCTGTCATGCTATTTTCATGGTCATGATCCCTGTTTAGGTATATGTCACGCGTCCAATGTTCGTGCTCACCTTTCTCATATATTGTCAGCGCAGTCAGCGACACTTCTTTTTCACCTCGACACTTCATCATCCGTAGATATTATCATCAGTGCGTGATAGCTCCAGCTGGGATGAATAAAGCGGTTCCTCATAAATGGAGGATGGTGCTTTTCGATCCCCAAGTCCTCTTGCATATTTTGATTGGAGTTCCGCTCGGGTCGACGCGTAAGACCACCTGCCCTGCCCGCTCAAGAAAATCCTGGCTCGTCCGATGCCGCCGGCCTACTGCAGCCTTCGCCATCGCTCTGGTCATCAGCGTGACCCTCCATGTTTCCCTTCTCTACGAGGGGATGACGCCGACGACTGGCTACACAAGTACGACCTCGTCAGTGACTTCAATAGGTGGTACAAACCACAGAAGTTGCGGAAAATCCCCATCTACCTGTCTGATATCGCGAAAAGCTGGTTTTAGAACCACCAATGAGATCTTTCCGATTGGGACACGTTCATGCAGCAGCTTCGTGAAATTTTCGGTGCCTCCGCCTCCCCACCCTCCATTTAGCGCTAAGGCAGCGAAGAAGTGGCTGGATGCATGAAAACACCCGGTTAATCATACACCTTGTACATTAAGGATGTCCGGGCATTGTGCAAGCACGTAAACTCTGCCATGTCCCGGACCAACCAAATACGCCATAGCAATAAAGACATAAACAACATCGCCTTTAACGCCCTTGCTATGCCAACTCGCGACAACACTCAGGATGTAATCCCCATTTGCCAGCGACCTCAAGAACTACAGTCTCTTCGCCTATGCTATCTCGGACATTCATCTTCCGCTCATCTGTGTCATCGTTCGTGGAGAGCTTCACGGGCGTTGCTCTTCCTGCGCTCCGGAGTCTTCTCTACCTTCTGCTCAAACCAGCTTGCGGGACATCATTAAGCAAGAGACAGCGCCGCCGTGACATCGCTCGTCAAGTGCCAACGTACGCTGACGCTGCGGCGCTCTCTGCAGCCACCGCCTTCCCGGTGCCTAACCCGACAGACCGGGCACATTTGGCTCGTTGTTAGCACCGATGCGTCTACAGCCTTGCTACACCAGTTACCGTCCTCCTCGACCCATATGTTACCTCTGTTGCTATCGGGGACACACCTCTCTGTTTTGCCGAAGGCGCCAGCTGTACGAGCAACGCGGCTACGCTTCCGAGGAACGCGCAGGCGCCCGTCCAACCCCGAGCTACCAACGGAGACTCCATCGGTCTTGCCTTTTCTGTTCACCCTCTTCTTACCGTGTTAATAGGCCTGTAAATGCTTGCGAGTCTCGCCGCAGGTCACCTTCCCCACGTCGCCATTCAGTGTCGCCTCTGTGACCCGCCTCCCTTGTCACGAACGTCCACTCGTTGAACTCCCTGATGCAGTTTTAGAAGACGAAACTGTATCCATCAGACAGCCAACTATTCCTCCAGAGCGACAAATAAACTATTGTTAGCACAAGGTGTACGTGTTGAAGCTCTCGTGGACGCTGGCACTGCCGTTTCGATTACTGACGCTCACTTTTGTTCCCGCCTCCGAAAAGTGACCACGCCTTACTGTGGCTCTCTTCTCCGTGCCGCGAACAACGCCATGATTCGCCCGCTCGCACAGTGTATGGTTCGTGTTTGCATAGGTGGTATTCGTTATCCCATTGTCATTGCGGCATTCCGTGACTGCACCTACGAACAAAATTCTTGGTGGCATTTCTCGCCTTCTGCGTCCACTTCTATTTCTTCTCGTCATTGCCTCATACATCTGAATGCCACTGACTATGCTCTGCCTGAACACGATTGGCGCATTTGCCTCGTCCCCACCTCTGATTGTGTTCTTAGGCCATGCAGAGAAATAATAGGCGTTTATTGCAACAACATTGTGAATGGCGACATGCTCACGCAAGCTTACGGTCATACCCTACGTCGAGGCATTGTGATTATTCAAGGCCTTATTCGCTTCTCTGAAGGGTTTGCCTTCTTTACCGCCTAAATCAAACCCCCAAACTCCTAATGCTTCCCTGTGGATAAACAGCCAGTTGACCCTCATCCCATTGCAACCGTTGCCCTTCTGAGTCAAGAAGAAGTGAAGCTCGCCGCCACTCAACTCCTCTTCCACGCTTTTGTCGGCAATCATAATCATCGCCAAAAAACTGCGCACGAGCGGACAACGGACGAGGAAAGGACAAGTGCTGACTTCCAACTGAGGAATTGTCGAAAAACGCACATGTACGTATATATGTCGGCATACTTCATAACGTGAGCGCACGCAAACCGTTGTTTGCCGCGCGCCACTTGATGAGCAGCCCTCAGCCAAGATTTGGTCACCATACTGAACCAACACCGTTCTTTTTTCCACGTGAATTAGCCCATCCTCGGTATGATGACCGCTGCTACTCACCGCATTCAGGCTGACGGCTGCCGTATTACAGACCTGCGCCTGTATCGTGTGTCACATGCTGAGCTCAAGATCATCGAAGAAAACGTCGCAGACATGCTTCGACGGAGCATCATAGTTCCTTCCTCGAGTCTCTTGTCCTCCCTAGTTGTTTTAGTGCAAAAGAAAGACGGAACAGTACGCTGTTGCATCGATGACTGCGCGCTCAACAATATTGCCACACGCGCGTCTTTTGTTATGTTTATGTCACTTGCCCGTTGCACGCGTAGCCGCTGCCTTGCACAAGCCGCGCCCTAATATCTGGGAACCTTCCAGATTATTTTAGAATTTTCTGACAGACTTGAGCGCGCAAGCACGAAGAGTTGTGTTTATGGTTAAACTAATGCGGCCACCAGCGATAAGGCTCGAATGTTTGATGCCGCGTGTATAAATGCCGATGCGCTTCACTGCAGATCTGTTTCTCGACGGCCGACGCTCTCTTCGCCGCTATCAGCCTAGAGCGTGTATTGCTTGTAGTGTGACTTTTCGTTTTCCGGGCATAGGTTCGCTTAAATAGAAAATTTAGTCTAACACGCCCACTGCTGCATTCGTCAACGTCACGGTCACGTGACATCTGGTGAGGTACTGTTCGTTCATGTTAGTTCAAGCCGTGAACCCGGACCCATTCATGAAGAAGACACCGACACTATCAGGGACAGTCGTGCAAGCCGTAGACTGAAAGGACTACCCCCTCAATATTGACTCCTACCGGACAAGCCAAAAGCCACGGCGACGACCACAAGGCGCACGACAGCCGTAGTGTCCCCTGCAGCTGTCGTGATGCAGCCTACCCAGAGAGCTGTCGACCTTCCTTGGATCGCCAAGTGAAGATGCCGAAACCAGGTTGGAGACGTTTGAAAGCGTCTGCACATTTAACATCTGGAACTCCGAGCACACGGAACTCGACGGTGGGCACGGAATCAGTGACAGCAGCATTACCAAAAGGCTACGTTATCTTGTCATGCAGGTTGTGCTTGCGATAATGGCCCCGCTCTTGTCTGTTGCACCCGCGGTTGAACGCGCTGGCATACCCCACCCCGCAGTTCTACAACCGATAAACTCAAGTGCGCCGACACCTGCTAACAGCCATACCACGACTCGGCTCTACTGGAACTCGCCTGCAGGCAGTCAGGCACATCGAAGGATGCGTTATCCCTTGCAACGGACTTAAAGGTGTGGTGCCCCACCTCGCTGATCAGTGCGCACGGAACCAGCGATAGCAGCATGACCAAAAGGCTACGTTTTTTTCGTCGTGCAGGTGTGTACGCCCTCTTCATTATACATTAACAGAAGCGACAGTCGATTTTTGTTGCTGTTCCCGTGCCCACGGGTCTTGTCTTACACTGTTCGCGAATGTTTCTGTACTGCTATGCTGCTAATACTGTCGGGGGATGTTGAAGAAAACCCAGGGTCTCAAGCTCCCTGGTAGCACAAGATGTTGCTGCAACATTACAGCAATGTTTCGAACGTTGCCTTTTGGTGCCCAACGTTGGACAACTTATGGTAATGTTGCTGCAACATTGACAACTCCTAAAACGTTGGCATTGCTTTCCAGCAATGTTGATGAAACGTTGTTTAACAATGTTAACGCGATGTCGGTAGACAACGCCGCAGCATTATCCCGTCGATGTAACCTTCAACATTCACTGGCGATATTCAAGCGGAATATAGAAACACTTGCCTATGCACTTAGCAAGAATGGCGTGCACGCAAAAAACGCTGTAGGGTACCTTAAATCACAATATTTTCTTGAAGCACTAGCACATCGCATGCACCTTTTTTTTTTAATCTTTCAACTTTCGCGACTTGCCACAACTTGACGAAGTCATGAGCATGTATTGAAGCAGTATCGATAAATGGAGGAGAAAACTTCATCTGCGAAATTAATCACAGCAACGCGAGTTTATACTGACTTCCTAGATTCTGGCTCGTGATACGGCGCACGATGCAACCGTATATCTCAATGGTCGTCACTTTAAAATGAATAGTACGTAAAAAATTGTGACCACATTTTTTTCTGCATTATCGTAGCCTGTTTTGGCACTTGCGAAGTCCAAACACAACTGCATGTCCAAGCTGTAGCACGGCCTCCTAGATTCGTACTTGTTACTCGGAGACTTATTCGTTGACAACGAAGCAAAATATCTACTGCGTATGATAACACATATCTGAGAATCTGTTTAATCCACAATAAGTAGTTGTAGGCAACGTCGTCATTTAAAATAAAATAAAATTATATGCGTCTTAGAGGCCATTGTTGCGCTGTTTGCATGCAGCGAAAGTCTGAGGCAACATCTACGGAGATGACGGGCGGGGACGCGTGTGGCCGACTATAAGCGCAAACTCGCTGAAGCAAACTAGAGCAACCGTATTGAGCATTATTTTCTGGCCTAGAATTTTTTTATAAGCATGCATACACTTCAAGCAGATTCTCACATTAAACATTACAGCGATCAAATTAAGCTGCACAATCCCGCCGCCAGTACGCCCACCGCGCAAGAACACGTTGTAATCAGTTATAATCGCATCTTTTGTGCACGCCATGCCGGCGATTTCTCTCATTCTGTTCGAGAACGACCCTCGTGAAGTTCTTACGCGATGGGTCCCTGCAGCATTGGGAAACGTGGTAAGTCCTTTTTTTTTGGTGTATTTTATTTTATTTGTCGAGCTCTATCTGTTCACTGTCCGAACATTCACAAACTCCTTGCATGCCATGTAGCTCGTGGAGCGTCGAGCTGTTAATCATACTCCGCGGATATGTAGTCATAAAATGAAATCGTGACCAGGTTCAAGGCAGTATAGTTAGGCTAAGCAGACACAACGGACACCGACGTCGTCAGACGTCGTGCGGACAGATTTGAATTTGCGCGCCGCAGTGTGATACCTAGAAAACCCGAAATGGAGGCACGAACGTGCCAAGGAAACGTTCAATAGTTATTAACAGTCAGTGCAGCTGCCGCTGTAGCGTTTCCTGTCTAATTTACAGACCGCATTATTTTATTTATAATAAATCATGTAATAACACCACATATAACTCAGTCCGCTACCATGTGCGTTGCGGTTCGTTCGGTTCGGTTCGTTCACCTGCTTGTATACCACGTGTTGACGCAGCACCTTTGTTGTGTGTAGTCAAGATGAGTCAAGATGATGTTCTCTGGGTGTAATGTTCTGTGATTGTGCTCCGTTGGCGGCGTCGCGGTGACATGTGTATTGTGCGGATATGAAGAAGTTCGATTGGTGAAGTGTCATCTCGTCGGAGACGGCGGCGGATTGCCGAAAATGTACGAAACGTTCATATGCTGCAGACTGGCTGCGCTATGCTCCTTCAAGGATTCAGAAATGGTACCCAATGCCTTTCTTCTGCAACACTACTTAACTTTACTAAGTCCTAATTATGTGCCTTGATTATGTGGCTTGCTAGCCTTAACATTTTCTTTGTTACACAAAGAAACTGCTTGGTGTGACAAACATTTTTGTCTTTCTTCTGTCATTGTCTTTTCATCTTTTCACATTCCTGACATCATTCTGCACCTGGTTACAAATTTTCATTGCTGCATACAGTAGCATACTGTCATTTGTTATCCATATCTTACTTTAAAAAACCAAAATCATGCATCCTGCCCTTTAAATTGAAGGCGAACAGCAAACAATTTTTCATGCTCTTCCTGTGATGGAGGAGCAATATCTTTTGTTATACTTGGGTTATCATTGATATCTTTTTTTTTTGCTTCTAATATAAGTAGATGCGATATGTGTCATGAGGCAAATTTTGTTGTAGTACTTTCATGAGGAAATGTTATAAATGAAGGTTTTGTTTCGAGTACTAATGAGGGCATTTTTTAAATCGGGTGCAACAGCCCACGACTCTGCTTGGAAATGGCCTAAAGCAATGATTTATACTTTACGGCACACTACATTCTGAATGTATTCTGTGGATTGCACATTAGTGCAGGTTGCGGTTAATTAGCTAATTAGGCATTAAACAAAGAAGTATTGGTCTGATATCCTGGAAACTACTTATCATAGAAAAAAATAACAATTGCATATTTAAAATTCGCACACAAATATTCTTAAACTTTCCAATTTCCGTCAAAATCGATCAAGAATTAAAGAAATGTTTTAAAGTACCACGTCTCCTTAATTCAAGAGTGCAACATATCTTATTGCCTTTTGATGTGACACGTTGAAAACACATGCCAGGAACAGCAGAAGTACACAAGCATGTGTGCATTGTGGCTCCCACAAGATATGGCCAGCGTGGCCGGGAATTGAACCCGCTGCCTTGTGCGTAGCAGTGTAATGCAGTTCTAGGGCACTGTGAGGCATGTACACAAATACAATGCGCCCGTGCTTGTGAAAGCCTAGTCCATTCACCACTCACTAGTACAAAGGAGGATAGCAAGTGCCCTTGTTGAATACAAATTTTGCAGCTCTTGAAGATGAAGTTGAAAGTTCGGCGAGTTGGTGATAGTTCATGTTTACGTGTGAAGCAGCGCACGAAGACAAGGCACAAAAAAAAACGAAACGACAGGACACCGCTGCACTCGCAACTAGTTTATTTTGAAGAAAACAAGGTTATATACATACATACCAGTGTACCACGTGTGACAGTGACTCAAGTTATAACAGTTTCCGGTGATCTTCCAAAAAAGACTTCACAATCGCTCAGAACAACCAATGCTTGGCTGATTCAATCACCTTTTCTTTTAGGGACGTGGAAAGCCTCCATCACTTCCCTGGTCAGCCGATCCTTGTGATTAGAAAGTATCTCAGTTTCACAGAAAAGCGGCATGCAACCACATTCCAAGCAATGTCGTTTAATGTGTGAATGAACATTGTTTGTTATTGATCTTAACACACGGCTTTCAGAACACAAGAGATCACTAACAAACAATGTTCATTCACACATTAAACGGAATTGCTTGGAATGTGGTTGGACGCCGCTTTTCCCTGAAACTGAGATACTTTCCACTCACAAGGATCAGCTGACCAGGGAAGTGATCGAGACTTTCCACGTCCCCAAAAGAAAAGGTGATTGTATCAGCCAAGCGTCCGTTGTTCTGAGTGATTGTGAAGTCTTTTTTTTGGAAGATCACCTGAAACTGTTATAACTTGAAAGTCATTGTCACACGTAGTACGCTGGTATATGTGTAATAGCCTTGTTTTTTCAAAATAAACTACTTGCGAATGCAGCGGTGTCCTGTCGCTTCGTTCCTTTTGTGCCTTGTCTCTCTGCACTGCTTCACACGTAATCTTGAAGATGCAGTTGCCACGTGGCCTCCCGCCAGCATAACATTGGGCTCGCTAGTGGGCTAAAAAAATTTCATACTAGGGATTGCCACTTCCGGTGACACGAGTATCTTTTTCAAACGCAAGAGCTACACTGCTCTTCATGCACATTTTTGAAAGGGCTGTGAATTATACAACTCACTGGAAAAATATATGTTTGTATTTGAAGGTGACATCAACAGCTGCCGGAAAAAAAAACTCTTTGCCTAATTTTTGTGGTGGTATTCTTTTAAAATCGTGACATGTTGATGGGGCACAAATTATTATAATGAGCCTAATGAATGACTTCTGTTAAGACTAATGCATGAATATATAATTTAATTTTTTTCAGCAGCCGAGCGACATCGGAGCCTGCATGCCAGATGTGTCCATCAGGGAAGAGGATTCATCAGATTATTAGTGTTCATATCGGGGACAATAAAATGTTCTTCCATACAATTTTGTTTTCCTGCTCACCTTTGATTGACTGTTGTGCTGCAAAAAGACAGTCAGTTCAGGGATACCTAATGGTTCAAAATCACTACTACCTTCAGTGAGGTGCAGGATGCACGAAAATGTTTTTTATAATGTTGCAGTACTGTGGCAGCAGCGCTAATAACCATTTTTATAGCATTATTTAATGCTTCAGCAATGCTGCCTGAATGGTGTGCAGCGTGCGTGCAAACGTTTCTCTAATGCTGCAATGCTGCGAAAGCAGCGTTAATAAAATGTTGTTGCAATATTATATAATGTTTTTGCGACGTTGCCTGAATGATTCACCAATGTTGTTGCAATGTTTCTTGTCAATGTTGCGGGAATGCTACTGAAGGCGGACATTATCCACGTTGTAACAACATTGAAAGGCAACACTATGACAATGTTGCAGCAATGTTTTGTGCTACCAGGGCTGCCGCAAGCTGCGCAGGAGGATGCGTGTTGCGCATCCTCCTGCGCAGCTTGTGGTTTTCTGTTTTTCTGTCAATAAATGCTCAGGTGAAGTTTGCGCTCCGTCCTGTCTGTCGTCTCTACCTTGTCTGTGGTTTTTATTGCGCTATTCAGTCATGTCTCCAGGGCCTCCGAAAAGTTCACCTGCAGCATGGGTAATTGAATCCCTACCTGATGATCCAGGTGATCAAATGAAAATAATGTTCCAGTTGCTCATAGACGTGCATTCTCGCACACTACAAAGATCGAAAAGTCAGACAGAATTAGCTGCCGATATTAAAGGGGTGGTGTCAACAATTTTGTGGCTTGCGTGTTCTTTGCTATAAGGGTTTTCTATAGCGCCAGGAAGCATGATACACGCACCAAGGTTCATGTATTCTCGCTAAATAATTTATTGTTGCCTTTTTATAGGGACAACTTTCGGTTTCGGTTTCTGGGCGCCGAGGTTGGGCAGTGACGTAGCAGTGTAGAGGGCTTGGTCACGTGACCACAAAAGGCTGTGACGCACTAACCAGGAAGCGATCGAAACTCGGCGAGTGATGCAGCAGCCGATGCTTTGCCGGTACGTGCGTTGCAGAGGTGGCGGAGATCCGGAGGACACTCGCGTCACTGCAGCAGATCTGGTCACTACAGCAGATTTTCATGTTACGACCTGTCGTTTATGTTCGTCATATGTCACGCCATACTGATATCGGTATACATAAAGCCAGCGAAACGGACGTGAGCGCACCATGTACATGGCATGTGAATCATACCGCACATGACATGCACTTCATCATTTTCATGTTTAGACCTGCCATTTATATTTCTTATGCAGTCATGTCAAGCGACAGCAATTTTGGTATATATCTATTCATTGAAACGAGCGCGAGCGACAGTACCAAGACCGAGGCATGTAAGTCATGCCGCACGTGAAATGCATATAATCTTCATGTTACCGCCTGTTATGCATTTTCGTCAAACATTCAGCCATATCAAATCAAGTTTGATACATATCATCTTCACGACATGACCGCGAGAGCACCAAGACAGTGGCATGTATATCATGCCAGCCGGGCTTGTTGTTGAGCATGTTGGTTCATTACTTGAGGAAAGAATACCATGCAGTTCGTGGCACACATGTTATACCTTTCATGTAATGTCCTGAAATTTATGTTCGTCATAAACTCATGTCACACCATACCAGTTTTGGTATATATCCAGTTAACGAGAGACCACGAGAGCACAAAATCGTAGATAGATAGATAGATAGATAGATAGATAGATAGATAGATAGATAGATAGATAGATAGATAGATAGATAGATAGATAGATAGATAGATAGATAGATAGATAGATAGATAGATAGATAGATAGATAGATAGATAGATAGATAGATAGATAGATAGATAGATACGCTCAAAGTCGCAGAAGATCGCTGAAAAATGCTTCTAATTTAAAATATTTTAAAAGTAAGCGCCGGTGGTTCTTAATCATTGTAAACGGAATCACGGCTTGCCCTATATATGTTGTGCGTGTTGGTGTTCAGACCTGGAAAACATATTTAGCACATTGCGTGGTCAGGGTCTCCGTTGCGTCTCTGCTTATGGCACCAAATATGTTTTCCACGTCATCAGGAAGCATCGCCGCCACTACTTCCCACCACTACGCCCCACCTCTCGCGTAGGTCCCGTCCCGCGGCCAATCTGGCCGCGATATCGACCTTACCGTCGCTGCGTTAGTGGGAATACGTCAACCGTGAGGTGGGTGAAAGTGTAAGGGGCTGCTGTTTATCTATCGTCATTATGTACTCCGTAGCTGTAGAAAACGTTCAAATTTCCAAGAAGGGGTATTGTTTGGGTCCGTGATGGCGCACATATTGCATAGAGCCAGAGACAAGCTTTCATTTCTATTCCGGCGACGCCCAATATCGCCGAGAGTAGTTTGTCAGGTGTCGGAACGGCAAGGTGCTTTACGATTGTGCGTAGCCAGCACTTCGATCACGGTGGATGGGAGCGTTCGCTCATGAAGTGTCCATGCTCAGTCAACTACGCTAACGCGTTTCTTTATCCTTTACTCTGTAATATGTGCAGTCATGCTTGTTACATACGTATAGTCTCTGCGCGCTACGTTATCGTGGCGGCTTGGCAAGGGCTACCAGTCATGATTTGCTTACGTTTTGCGTACTTCCGCAAGTAAATGAATGGAGTCTCCAAGCATGCAATGCTGCGTGTGCCACCTTCGCAGTGAATGCAAGGTTTGTTCGCGTTAGCTTCGAATCCTTTTAAGCGAACGTCACCGAGATTTACTGTAGTTCGCGCATTTTCCGTCGCGCTTATTCAACTGCGACAAGCGTTCTCGGTGTTCCTAAGTGTACATATGAGTGCCGAAACTCGTGCACTTTGTGCATGATCTCGCAGAGTAAAAAAATGTTTCGCGAGTCAGAAACGGACGGACCACGAACGAGTGAACAGGCGCCAGCGAGTTTATCGCCACTGCTCATGCTGATATATTTGTTCTTTCAATACTTTAAATAGATCTTCCAGAAATTATTGAAGCCTAAGTTGAAGTTACCGCGTACATTTGATTAGCAGAAGCTGCCTCGCAAGGTGCGATACAGCAAAGTGCGGTACGCGCCGCGACCAACGATAGCCGAACAACTTGACGTTTTATTAGCATCCTGCAGGGCATGAGCAGTTCAATTCTGCTACTGTTTTCTCGTAGGTCAACTTGACGTAGACTTCTTTTTTGGGTCGTTGCTAAGCCAGGAAGACTGGAGCACGAATGTCATAACGCGCACGGCATCGTCAGAACAGCACGTAGAAGACACTAAATCTAGTGATGTGGCCCGCAGTAACAACTTTGCCGCCATCGACGATAAACGTCACAAGCTGAGAGGCAAGCGTACTGTGATAAGGAACCACAAATGTACGTTTCACGACACGTTGAAAAGCAGCAAGTGTTAGTGATGCGGTCGCATTAAATAAACGCTTTTCTCATCGCTACTAAAAAAAAGCGGCAAACTTTACAAACTTCCATTTCGAAAAAAAAAAAGGAAAGAATGAGTTTACTCAACGTCGACCAAGTCGTCGTCGTCAACTTCCATCGTGAATTCTCGAACGACAAACACAACACACACTGCTACTGGATCAGCGACAGGCCACCGGCATCCACAATTCGGGGCTTCATCCCTTCACCACTAGGTGCCGACACTGTTTGATCTCGCGGCCAATAGCCAGAGCAACGTGCAGTGCGGTCTCTCGGCCGGACAGGACCAACATCACCTAGCAAAAAGAGGTGGATGCCACAGCGCCGTCCCGCATGGGCTTCTGCAACACCCCCTAGAAGATGTTGGCTTCCGCATCGAATACTGAAGGCATGACGACACTGCAATGTCGGCCGCCGTCCCGTCTTGCAACAATTGCGTTATCACTTGCGATAGCATCTCCGCTTGGGCTGTGTTTCTGGCTCATATTATTTTGCTAGCGTCGGTGACATAAGAGCGGTCTATCATCTAAACAACGTTCGGACTGGTGCTCTATATAGTTGGCAAAGTTAATAATGACCCGCCACGGTAGTCTAGTGGTTATGTTGCTCGACTGCGAACCCGAAGGTAGCTTTATTGAATACCGGCCGCGGTGGCCGCATTTCTATTGACGCGAAGTGCTGGAGACAAGTGCACTTAGATTTACGCGCACCTTCAAGAACACCAGATTGTGAATTTTCTGAGCTATTTCTTTCATAATCATTTGGTAGCTTTTGGACGTAAAAACACCAATAATTTATGATATTGGAACTTCATATTTTCCAAATAATTATTTTTTCCGCTAAAATCAACCATGTGACGATGCATTAGGCAGAAGTTCGATGGCATGGCAGCAACGCGATATGAAAACAGCAAATCATCAGCGATCAGCGACTGCTACAGTAGTGTTCGATGGCGTTAGTACAAACGGTTTTATTGTGTTCTTGAAACTCTTGCACGCTATAACAAATCCACTTCAGTTCATGGAATATTATCACGCGTATTAGGACTAGTATGAATCGCGTAGCATGTTCCAGGTCCGGCTGGGTCTTGAGGTTGTCGCAAAAGGTCGTAATTGTCGCTGACGCAGGAACATTTTCCACGACAACGAGTACTGGTTCCATTATCAAAGATGGTGCACTGCAATTAGAACAGAGAAAACGCGCGCACGTCAAGAATAGGGACTTAATTTTCGCAGGACATTGAAACACTGTTTCTAACTTTGGAGCTTACACAGCGCTCATTCGGCATGTGTTGTTTGTTGTTTTGCATCGGACTATAGAATTGAAGAAATTGCATGAAAAGACACAAACCTAGCATATGCTGAACTTTCAGGATCTGTTCTACAAAAAACTACACTTTTTGGAAGGGTCAGTTGAAAGAGAAATGACCAACACCGAAGCCACGTTACCACTTAATCACTATTATTTCTCACTGATTAGACTGTATCGCCTGTATCGTAAAGAGTACATATATGCATAGTGTATATTGCTTTCTTGTAAAATTAGATAGCCAGCACCACAGCCACATTTGACGTTGCACGGACATTACGCCTACATGGGCTGTTTTTCCAAACCAGTTTATAGACCTGGCGTGGCTCTCTGGTAGAATACCTCATTGCCGCGCAGTTTCCCTAAATATATGGTACGCAGTCGGCTGCGTACCATATATATAGGGAAACTTTCCTGAACGAAGCTTGGTTGCGAGTAACGCCTGTCCTGTGCATCTGTGTTCCTTCTTTGTCGTGTTTGGATTCGCGCACGGTGTAGATTCGCGTTATCCAGTATCGAAGAATATAAGCATTACATATCAGCTTACCGCGTCTGGTGTTCGTAACACCCATGTTGCTATAATAATAATATCTGAGGTTTAACGTCCCAAAACCACGATATGATAATGAGAGACGCCGTGATGGAGGGCTCCGCAAATTTCGACCACCTGGGCTTCTTTAACGTGCACCTAAATCTAAGTAGTACACGGGCCACCAGCATTTTCGCCTCCATCGAAAATGCAGCCGCCGCGGCCGGGATTCGATTCCGCGACCTGCGAGTCAGCAGTCGAGCACCATAACCACTAGACCACCGTGGCGGGGCGTTGCTTCAATGCGCAATCCCAAAAGAGCTAAAAAACTTTCAACCGGAACTTCAGCATTGTTGATAAAAGGCACCTCCCAATTTTTGTCTATACAAGACCGAACAGCTATAAAAGCTCGCCATGTGCTATCGAATAAAACAGCTCTTCTACATGTATACAGAAGAAGTACCCAGCGGAGCGGTTGTCTTCAAAATAACTTAATAACGTCACCGCAATTCTTAACCATGAAGGGATCATCAAAAGCCATACTGTACAACTATTTCTCGCTCCATCTTTCGTTTTATCTCGCCCTCCCTCTCTCTGTATATTCTTTCTGTATATTTCTTGGTTCCTTGTGTTTCGCTATTTCCTTCTCTGTCTTTCTTCTTTCTTTTTGTCTATTTCTTTTCCTTTCTATTATACGCTTTACTCATTCCGCTCCTATCGCTCCTCCTCACCCTTCAATCTCTTATGCTCACCCCCACTTCCATTTCTCACCTCCTACGCGGGTTCGAATCTTGCCTCGTTAGAATACGTCTTTTTGCCAAGACTTTTCCTCTTTCTTTCTGTAGCTGTGTAATCGCTCTCTCACCCATCAGAGTTATCAGAATCGTGCGCCGGGCAAATCGGCGCGCGTGTTCTGCGAACGAAGCTGTACATGAAGAGGACGAACATAGCACGTGCCGGTTCATGATGATGATAGCTTTCTTTTGTAGGAGAAAAACCAACGCCTCGCATAAACAGCTCCGCGGTTTTAAAAAAAATTATGAAAAGGTAGTAATTGTTCTTGGTAATTGTTTATAAAATAGATAGGCTAATGCCCATGAAGTTGAATCAGTAAGGGGCTTAGTTAACCCCGTGTAGAGCTAATGAGAACCTAATTAAAAGGACCACTTGCGCCCTGTAAACAGAAAACAGGTCCGCCGTAATTGAACTAAGGAAAGTGACGTTCGGTGGTGCACGTAATGACGAAGTGTAGGAGTAGCAAGGAGTAGACTTACCACTTGTCAAATTTAATTATGAATAATGAGGGGTCTCATCAGACCATAGACTACATATAGCTTCGCTGCAAATAGAGCCAGAAATACGGAATTTGCGGTGTAGGTACAGACGGGTCCACTATTAAGGGACTACTTGCGTTTTGGGTATGTCCGTATTTCTCTCTCCTGCAAAAGCATAGTGGCTTAGATATGCATAACACTATTGGTGGTTGACAGTTCCGAACCCCTATGATAGACTAGTAACGTTCACGAACAATCTTTCCGCATCCACTAGCCGTTAGAGGGCGAAAAAAATTAAAGTTGCTCATTCGCTGTTATAGAACTGCGGGTGCGGTAGAATAATAGTAAGATGCACGACGTGATCGCTCAAGCCGTGACTGTGTAACCTAGGCTATGATGTCTGTTGACGGCGTTAAAAGAAGATTTAAAAGAGGTGACACGGGCATTCATTAGGCATGTCTGTGATGAAACTACATGAAATTAAGCTTAAGTCTGCTCATATATAAAAAAACGCTTCGATCCTGCGGAAGCTGCATTTAACAAAAGACACGTGCCTGACCAGGTATTCCAGGGCAATTAAAATCACCCGGTATTAAAACCTCCAGAATTTGATTACTGATCTGGCATACGCAATCGTACATTCTATCACAAAAAGTCGGGGCCGATGATGGCGCTCGTTGACAACACCAATCGCAGCACCATACACAATCTATGTCAGATGTTATGGCTACAGCGAAACAGTCAAAACAGCGAAAACCACACCACCTAGTGCGTTAGCGCGGTCGCTATGGTAAACATTATACATTCATTACTGTGGGTTAACGCAGAGAGTGTGTGTAGCTCAGAGCATGTTGTTTTAAGTAGGATGGACTACTGGGTCAGTTGGTGCAGATTCAAAATAGTCAACAGCGCAAAAAACACACACTGTCACGTGGTTCATTCACGTACAAACGTGAAGGAACGACGAGGAACGTCGAGGGTCCAAAATCTAAGCAAGCGCAAGCTCGGGTCGCGTGGCTACCACTAACGCTGTGACTTGCTTTCTTGGCGGCTTCGTTGTCGTCTGTATTGTTCACTACAGCGTAGCCATCCTGGCGACCTAAGGCGTTGTCAGTATGGCGAGGTCATAATAGGGCTTGAGGCGACTCACGTGAACGATTTCCCTACCACGACGACGGAAGTCTTGGGACGATGTCAAAAATTCAACCTCATAATTGACTGGGGACGTACGAGTGAGAATGCGGTAGGGCCTGTGATATCGTGCCAGTAATTTCGACGAAAGGCCAGGAGTGTTCGGTGGGATCCCAAGCCAACCAGGGCACCTGTCGTGAAAGTAGGGAGAGGTCGGTTGGTGTCGTGCCTTAGCTTCTGACGGGCTTGGTCATCGGTTGTCAGCGAACGGGACAATTGTCGGCAATCTTCGGCGTACCTGACAACATCAGAAATTGCAGTGTACTCAGATGAGTCAGGCGTGTAGGGAAGCATAGTGTCAAGCGTGCATGATAGTTCGCGTCCGTACAAGAGAAAGAAAGGCGAAAAAATGTGGTCGCATGCGTAGCGGTGTTGTACGCGTACGTGACAAACGGAAGGACGGTGTCCCGGTCTTGTCTGATGCGGTGTACATTGTCAGCATATCGCCGAGAGTGCGAATAAATCGTTCAGTGAGGCCATTCGTTTGCGGGTGATATGCGGTCGCCATGCGAAGAACGATTCTGCACTGAGCGAGCAATGCTTGAATAGCGTCAGACAGAAAAACATGCCCTCTGTCGCTCAAAAGTTCACGGGGAGCACCATGGCGAAGGACAAAGTTGCGTAAGATGAAAAACGCAACTTCTCTTGCGGTTGCTGTGGGCAGGGCAGCAGTTTCCGCGTAACGTGTGAGGTGGTCTACGCCGACAATTATCCACCTATTTCCAGAAGCATTCGACAGAAGCGGTCCGTATAAGTCGATACCGACGCAATCAAATGAACGCGCCGGACAAGGCAGAAGCTGAAGTGTACCGGCTGGGCGTTCAGGTTGAGCTTTACGGCGCTGACAAGCAGTACAAGCACGTACATACTTGCACACAAATGTATACATGCCGCGCCAGTAGTATCGCTGACGCAGGCGGTTGTAGGTGTTGAGAGCGCCGGGGTGAGCACATTGCGGGTCGTTGTGGAAAGCAGTACAGATTTCCGTGCGCATGTGGTGTGGTATCACTAGCAGCCACCCCTGGCCGTCAGACGCGTAATTCCGCCGATAGAGGAGGTTGTCTCGAATAGAGAAATGCGTGGCTTGACGACGAATAGCTCTTGAGGCTGGATGTGCTAATGGGTCAGTCAGAAAGTCGAGGAGATGGGAAATCCACGCATCCTTGCGTTGCTCCGACGGCATGTCTGCGAAGTCAATTGGCTTCAAGACAGCTGAAGAAGCTGACGACGAAGCTGTGTCAGCCGGTAGCGGCGAGCTGGATAGCGCATCAGCGTCCGAGTGTTTGCGGCCGGATCGGCCGCAAACAAAGTGACGGGTGCTTGCTATAGAATCGGTGGGAGGGCCTCAACAACTTCGGTTCGAATGGCGTGTTGTAGGTCCGGAGCCAAAGCATGCGCAGGCTCGTGCGTGAGCGGCAGTAATGATAGCTGGCGCGCTACCTCCTCGCGGATGAAGTCCTTGATCGTGGACAGAAGCGGCTGCTGATCGGCAGGACGGGCAGCTAGCTGCAAGCTTGAGAGCCTGTCGGGCGTCGTGAGGGCTTGACGGGCGATCGCGCGCTGCCTACGCATCTCTTCGAAGCTCTGACAGAATGATACGAGTGCCGCGATCGTGGTAGGATTTCTCGCGAGCAGCATCTGAAAGGCGCCGTCCTCGATACCCTTCAAGATGTGCCTTATTTTGTCCTCCTCAGTCATGGCGGAGTTCACGCGGTTAGACAGATTCAGGACATCCTCGATGTAGCCTATGTAGTTCTCGCCCGGTTGCTGCGCACGTTGAGGCAAGCGCTGCTCGGCGTGAAGCATGCGAACCGTAGGCCGCCCAAAGACGTCTGTAACAGCAGTGTTGAAAGCTGCCCAAGTTGGAATTTCAGCCTCGTAGTTGTGATACCACAGCTGCGCGATGTGCGCGAGATAAAACGTGACGTAGCCATGCTTCATTTGGTCGTCCCATTTGTTACTGGCGCCGACTCTTTCGTCCCTCAACAACCAATCTTCCACGTCCGATACAGCTAAACCGGAGAAGATGGGTGGATCTCGCTGGAGATACACGGCGCCGCAGGTGACGTGGACGGCCGAAGGTCCAGCATGGGGAGGGGTCTCGTTGACTATGTTGGTGTCACGGACAGGGGAAGCTTGCGGGAGTGAAGTTCCAGGTTCGTACGGAGAATCCACGTACCTCCACCAAATGTCACGTGGTTTATTCACGTACAAACGTGAAGGAACGAAGAGAAGCGTCGAGGGTCCAAAATCCAAGCAAGCGCAAGCTCGGGTCGCGTGGCTCCCACTAACGCTGTGGCTTGCTTTCTTGGCTGCTTCGTCGTCTTCTGTATTGTTCACTACAACACGAAGATGAGAAGTGGACATGGCACAGTGCTGCAGTGTGGACGCGGCACAGCGCCGTGCCGTGTACACTTCTCGTCTGCGTCTGTGTTGTTCGCGCTGTTGGCCACGATGGGTGTTGCTTTTTCGTCAACTATGTTTCAGCTCAAGCAAATATGTACACATCACAATCACTTATTAGGCTGCATACATCATCGTTATTTATGTAAGGTACAACGAGTATTGGCAAAAAGAACCGGCCGTCTAGATATAGGATCGGCGTCCCTACCCTCGCGTTATCATATCAGGGCTCTGCTCAAATATTAAGACGAAAGCCTTAGGTGCCTCATTCCGGTACATGTAATGAGACACAACGTGCGACAAACTTCATTCGTGCTGGCCAGGATCAGTTTTAGAGGCTACAGGAGCATCTCCAAGGTGCGTGAGGATATGTGTACAGTGCTACTGCGAAGTGCCACTTTCTTCACAACAATACATCTGCTAAAGTTATGTTTTAATTAACAAAGAAAACCGTATTGTTTCCTTTTGTAAGGGTTGGAAGAGCTGTACCATTCACCAGACATTCAAAAAGCACATCATATGACGACTGTTACGACCGTCCCCAGCATTGGAATTCTTCCGGCGTTTGCGAACCCGTCAACTAGGCCGTCGACGCTTTCCAAAGAAGAGCATTCACTTGAGACGGCCTCGCAGCCAAGCGAGAACAAAGCTCAACGAACCAGTTCTGCGTGAAGATAACCAACGAAAAGGAAGAATTGCAGGTGTGGAGAACTGGTTCCTAAACAACAAGTAAGAAGAGTTGCAGGTGTTGAGAACTGGCTCCTAAACAACAAGTAGGAAGAGTTCCGGGTGTTGAGGGCTGGTTCCTAAAAAAGTAAGAAGAGTTGCAGGTGTTCGTAACTGGTTCCTGACCATCTAGTCGTCAATCCCTCTCCCATTTCCTCATTAAGGCTCTTCCCATTCGCCGGGAGAATTCTGGAACCTGCCTTGTGCAAAATCCTGGTGGTCTGAGTTGACCATATTTGGGCATCGTTTTAGACTGTGCCCTCTTCATGTGTATTGTGTGGTGTCATTCCCTTCCATCGTGGGCGGAGCGCCTAGACCACCGGACGCCGTATTGGCCAAAGATGCGGACAAAGCGCCCAGGGTTGGCAACGGGGTGTTATAAAAAGGCCGAAGACGTTTTGTATGTGCGTCACTTGTCACTTGCCTCTTGTCTCTTGATCTCTTGTTCATTTCTTCTCAACGTACCATGTAAATAAATCTCTGTCGTTCGTACGAGCGCTTCTCTCTGAATTGTTGGACGATGGATCCTACGACGGGGGCCAGCTACCAATAATGAGACCTGCAGAACCCGCATTCCCAATACTTCATAAAATTTGCTCGCTTCTATTTCTCGTGAACTACAGCCGGACGTAGCGCTGCAGCATAAATCTAGTTTCTGTAACACTACATAGACTGTGCAACTTAAACATTTCTGAGTATTTACTGAATGAAGAGCACATCTGCACTTCGATGCGAAGGAACGCCTCACTCGGTTCTCACGGTGGGTTATGTGGTCATTAAATTGGGTTGTTCATATTTACCAAAAGTCTAACACCCTCATAAGACCCGTGTTACCGAGACATTAAATGGTAATATGAAGATCTTTTTGCACATTTCCTTCCACATTGCGAGTTTATTTTGATCTTATTATAAAACATCATGGTCAATAACTATACAGAAGGATTTCAGCAGTGCTAATAAATTATACTGCTGCAGTAACGAGCCTGCCACTTTTATTTTAAGATATGTCGATAGCTAGCAAAAATATAAAACCTAAAGGCTAGTGTGGTGTCTTGGCCAGAGCTCATCTACCACATACGAATGACTTTAGAGCCATCCTCGTCCGTGAAATAAAGGTTTATTTCAATTCAATTCAATTCAGTGCATTTTGGCATTGTGTAGTTGGGTCATTTACGATTTTATTTTGCAAAAAAGGTCCTTAGCGGGCATTTCAACCCTTTTTTGCTATCTGGTGCAGGTTAATCCCATTTGATCTCGAAGTGCATGAGCAATGTAAACCTGTTGCTGTTTCCTTGCCGACATAATGTCTTCGACAATGCGTGCAACTGTTATGATGTTACCAAATTGTTCTTGTAGCGAAGCTTGCTTGCTTGCTTGTTCCTTGCATTTGGCTCACACCCACACAGCGAAGCTTTGTTAGTCTACCCTGTGCCATCGTCGTCGTCGTCGTCATCGTCGTCGTCGTAGTAGTAGTAGTAGTAGTGGTAGTAGGGTCACGTGAAGAGAGCGGGGCGTCAATAAAGAAATAAATTAAGCACACTGATAATGATGCTGCTCGACAGCTGTTGATAATGATGGTAATGTTCGAAATTATGATGCTCGAGATGATGATCGTGATGATGATAATGATGCTTGATCACATTAACCCGCGGGCGTACTGCTTCAATGTCCGAAGCTTTTCACGACGTGGAACTGGCTGAATATTTGTTCTATTTTGGGGGGCGACAGTGCACTGAACGCAGGTCCTAAGAAACATGAGCAAAGTAAAAACAGTAGCGACGTCGTGGCGCGACTAAAATACCTTAATGCGAAAATTGAGAAAAACGGCGGTTCAATGAAATCGTAATAAAATTCAAGAAATCAAACTCAATTTCGAGAAGCAAATGTCAGACATTAAAAACCACCTTGTGAACGTTGAAAGAAAAATGGCTACCCCACAAGGTAGTGCTGTATTCAATAACGCCTGTTTAGCTACAACTGCTTTGCCCAGAAAAGTCGCGGACATAAATCAACATTTAGATGAGTTTTCTGACTGATCTTGTGACGACAGCGTCATCTGTTATGGGCTGTATGATAAACTAACGTCCACAAGCCAACCTAACCTAAACTAGCATCCACAAGCCTAGCGCCTACAAGCCAACCTCATCCGACGCCGCTTCCTCCTCGTGCTCCATGCTCTTGTAGAATTCTTAGCAGGCTCCTGTTTCATTTTTTTTATGGCTGGCCTTCAAGCTTGTCACGTGACGCTCCCTCCTGTTTTTTTTTTTTTTTTGCTTTCCCCGTCCCTGTTTAGCACGATGCGCGATAATGGCATCCTGGTGTCCAGTGCAGTGGACATAAATACATTCTCGCATTGCGAGCGAACTTCTGGTTACAAAGCAACATTTTAGCAACATTGTGTCAGGGGGACATAAGTCATCTCGCATGATTTAAATAGTTTGTGTTGCGCGAAGATAGCTCCTAAAATAATTTTGTATACTTGACCACACCGTGCGCGCGCGTTTCCTCGTGGATGACGCCATTACTATGACGCGCATCCATAAGAAGATGGGGCTGAGGGAGAATCTACAATGAAAAAGATATTGGTCGCGCCTTACAGAAGCTGCCAAAGTGGTTTCGGCTCGGATTGTGGCTTTGCTCTCTTTTCTGCACCGCTTTTATTTTTATGCCCAGTACACTGCTCACGGGGTTGGAAAGGGATATGACTCTCTTCGTCCCATATATTTATTGCTATAGCAAATTGTATGGACACTCTCGACGGGTTTTTGTCGTCGCCGTCGTGTTCCGTAGAAAATCCGAATAGATAGCATCGCCCGCGCATCGTATGTTCTACCCGCGAGTAAAAGCACGCGAGCGCTGGTGACGAACGAGGCTGAAGCAGAGATCAAACGAGCCGGCCCCCCTGCTTCGCATGGAGGGCGCTTGCGATAACATGACCACATGGGCGAGGCCTGACTTCAATTGCTCCTCAGGCCGAGAGGCTCGCTCGCGGACGCCAGCGAACGCATAGTGCTAGCGCCCGCACGGTGGCCTAGCGTGCTTGCCGTGCGTACAGCGCGCAACCGGTTGAAAGAGGATATAGAGAAGGAAAGCGCGGGAGTGGAGGAGAGTGTCACTACTTTCTATATTAAGGGACTTTAACAGGAGCGCTTTTAGACGGCACTGCCCGGCCGTGTAACCGTCTTTTGTCGCGCCGCATGCATGGATATAGGAGCCGGAAGGCGTCTGCACTCTGGCTTTCCTTGCGGGACGGTTTGGGTCTCCACCGAGAAGCGAAGCCAGACAAGCGATAGGGAAGGCGATACGAACACTTTCCGATTGTGCTATCGGATTCTACTCTTGAAAGCGAAACTCAAGCGTCCTCCAAGTTTTTTTTTTTCGCTCGGGGAAAACGCGGCATGCGTTTCAAACTTGCTCACGTGACATAGCCACGTTCGCTGACCATGCACCGTTTCATACATAAGGTGGAAGGCTCTGGAGGATAGCGAGACTTTTTATAGTAGATGCGTTTGCATCACGTGGTTCGCACCAAGAAAAAGCCCAATGATTTTACCACCCGTCATATGCTTTCTTTTGCTCACCCGTCATTTGCTTTCAATTGCTACGCAATTTATGAAATGAGTTATTATTATATTTTTACGTACACTTTCGAATCGCTGTTTTGCTTTCAAGCAGCTGATCTTGCTGAAGACTGGCAGGTCGCTGGCGTCACCTTCAATGTGGTTATCGCGTTGAGAGACCCAATTGCGCGGGTCGTATCACTTGAACACAACTTCTTTCCCAGTGAATGTATGCGGCAAACAAAATACTTCACAACACACCACTGTATTCATTTCTTTCTGTTCGATAAATACAGATCATCTAATGACTACGGGCTCATGATGACTTACAACCTTTATTGTGCACCTGCTGCTACCGAGCGTCGCCACCGTTGTTTACAGGGGCAGGAAAACGTGAAATCGACATTACAAAACTAGCAACAGCAAAAAAAGATAATCCTGCATAGGATAACTATTTTAGAGCGCAGCTCTTAGGCGCCCATTCGTGCGTTGAGCGGCCTCGTTGTCGCCATTGCAATCACCGTCGCCATCGATGGCGTAACCATTAGACATGACAAAGTTACCGAAAGACATTCAAAATTAAATAAAATTTGAAACCGGGCCCTCTGCGAGGCAGTAGAGTATTCTACCACAGAGCCCCACTGTTCTATTGTTTTCTGTATTGAAAAGGCGCGCTGGTGCTTGAAACTCTTTCGCAAAAAGACCAAATACATGCGTCATGTCCGGCAAGGAATCGCTTTAACCTATATAACATAGCGTGGCAGAAGAATAAAATAACAACTAGTCATTACAGAATGCTAATTGCATAATGACTGTGCGTTTTAAAGCTTCCCACCCACTGCAAGGTGCTCAGCCATAATTCTTCATCGTCATCAGCCACATACAGCATCATCAACAAAGTACGCATAATACCCTCCAGGTGTGCAGCGCGTACCTCGCTTATCCACGGAAAGACGAATAAAGGCGTAGCAGGTGCTGTCCTACTTTACAAAAATATTATTGATGGCGTAGTCGACACCTTGAGGAAAGCAAACACTTCAAACACAATTGGCTTTGCCGCAACACGAAGTTGCGCTCAGAATTCGCATTAGGCAGTATCGTACTTTTTTTCTTTTTCTCCTCCTCCACTTATCCTCTCCATCTCCTGTCCTTCATCAAGCCATAGCTAGGCGACGCATGGTGACGACATGGTGGCAGTTTTTGCTAGCACCAACGGACCAAGCTCGAGCCACGGCCGCTGGATGAAAGCGCACAAGGTGTGCGCTTTTATCCAGCGGCCGTGGCTCGAGCTTAAACAGCGCCGCTGTTAATCATTACGCAAAAGCATTATAGCTTCACTTGTTGTTCTATTTCTTGCGAACTGCAATATTGTTTTTTTCTTACAATACAAGCAATCTTGAACCTAGTAACTATATCTTTTTTCCTTATGTTTTCTCTCATGCTACGCAGTCTATAAAAGTGTCCGCGCACTACAAGCAGAAGCGTACTAAAAAGCTCCGTAGCCTTGGCGGTCCTGCCGCAAAACGCTGTCGCAAGGTACGTGCATATTCTCATGATGTCGCCAGGAGTCGACGTTTATTCAGCACACATAACCGTTTTATGCCAAGTCTCGTAAATGACAATGAATATATTATTCATCAGTGTTTCTCGGTGTGGCATGTAAGGTTTCATTCGTATCGAGTAAAGTTTCGTTATATTCCATGCCGTCGAAAGACCAAGTCCAACAACTACCCATGACACTGTTGTTCACCGTAATGCAGATACAGCTGTCGTTACTGCAAGGTTGCTGATGGGTTCTATTGCACTGGAAAAAAAAAGAAAGAAACATGAATGCAATATAGGCTCATCAACATGCTCATTCAAGGCATAACGCGAATCAACCATAAACGTTCCTTATATAATCTTTACTTTCTTTACGACGTGAGCTAAGAAGAGGAGAGGATGATGTTGTACAACGTCTTGCTGGGCGAGTTGGTTCACGACATTGAAGAAAAAAACCGCGGCGCAAGACCACGGACCACACAAGAACACAGGGCTGGCACTAACTTCCCACTGCAGTTCATTATCGAAAATAAACGAAGTTAGCGCTAGTCCTGTGTTCTTGTATCTCCCTGGTTCCTCTCGCGCTACGGTTTTTTTCTCTTATGCCTACAGCCGCTATGCTCGGTCAGGCTAAATATGTTGTTAGAATGGAATACTTTGTCCCAGCTCAAGCGCTCTTCGTTCAAGCGTTTAAATATAGGCTCAAATATGCTATCAAGGCGAAATCCTTAGATATCTCATCAAATGCGCAAGATCACCGTCGGCGTCGTCAATACGAGATGCAAAAAATCTTCTTCAAGTGGTGAAGTCACCCTGTGACATCACTATGACCTAATATGACGTGGCGTCATTATGATAACGTCATCACGTGACATCGTCACTTGATCAAAGTTGAGCCGATCCCAAAGGCACTTGAAAACCACGTTAGGGATAGAAAACTTCCAATGCCTCCAAACGCGAAGTTAGTGCAAAATCACTTTAGGTGCAGAAAGTTCGGGGGAGTAGGGGGGATGTCAGTAAGATCGGCTGAGAGGAAAAAAATGATGGATTTCGCCTTCGAATCGTCTTAGGCTGAGTAATAGAGATGCGTAAGGGACCGTATGACTTTTCTTCCTATAGCCGTGTGGTCAGTTGTGCCACAAAGCATCCTACACAGAAAGTATTTTCGCCTAAACAAATGATAGTGCATGGTCCTTTGGAATTCAAGAATGTTTGACGCTGAACTGACTTAGCAGACTGTACCCGCACGTAACAATAATTTGTGGAATTTTACGTGCCGAAACCACGATATAGACTACAACGCACGCCGTTGTAGTCTGCTATTGTCATGGTTGTGATCCCTGTTTCGGTATATGTCAAGCGTCCAATGTTCGTGCTCCGCTTTTTAATAATAATGTCAGCGCAGTCAGTGACACTTCTTTGTCACCTGGACACTTCCTCATCTGCAGATATTATCATCAGTATGTGACAGCTCGAGCTGGGCTGAATAAAGCAGTTCTTCATAAGCAGTGGAGGGTGCTTTTCGATCCCTAAGTCCTCTCGCACATTTTCATTGGAGCTCCGCTTGGGTCATGGCGGAATATCACCTGTCATGCCCGCTCAAGACAATTCTGGCTCGTCCGACGCCGCCGGCCCACTGCCGCCTCCGTCATCCGCTCTGACCATCAACAGCCATCAGCGTGACCCGCCAGGGTTGTCTGCTGTACGAGGGGATGACGTCGAAGATTAGCTACAAAACTACGGTCTCGTCAGCGACTTGAACAGGTGGGACAACCCAAAGAAATCAAGGAATGTCCTCATCTACCTGTCTGATGTCACTAAATCCTGGTTTTGGAACTATCAATGAGATTTTACCGAGTGGCACACGTTCACGCAGCAGCTTCGTCAAATATTCGGTTGCCTTTATTACCGTTGACTTTAACGCCCTTGCTACGCAAACTACTGTCACCACTCAGGCTCTAATTACCATTTCCCAGTGACTTGAAAAACTAAGGTCTCTTCGCCTATGCTACAATACCACAGACATTCATCTTCTTGCAGCCCTCCACTTATGTACGCTGATCCCTGGCGGGCGTTGCTAGCCTGCGCTCCAAAATCTCATCTACGTTCTGCTCAAGTCAGCTTGCGGGACATCATTAAGCAAGATATAGCGTCCACATGACATCTAACGTGTTCAGACGGTCCCTGCGCTCGTAACGTGCCAGCGTACACTGGCGCTGCGGCGCTCTCTGCAGCCACCACCGCCCCTGTGCCTATACCAGGAGACCACGCACCTGTGGTTTCGTTGTTACCACCGATGCGTGTACACCCTTACTACGCCGCTTACCGTCCTCCTCGATCCATATGTTACTACAGTGGCTATCGGGGATACGCCTCCCTGTTACGTCGAAGGCGCCAACCGGACGAGCAACGCGGCTACTCTCTCGAGGAACGCGCAGGCATCCGTCCAGCCACGAGCTACCAACGGACACCCTACCGCTCTTCTCTTCCCCGTCCACCCTCTCCTCCTTACCGTGTCGATAGGCCTGTGAATGCCCATGAGACTCGCCGCAGGTCACCTTATCCACGTCGCGGTTCAGTGTTGCCTCTGCGAGTTGCCTCGCTTGTCACGAACGTCCACCCGTAATTGCACCGTATCCCCAATGCAGTTTTAGGACGTGAAACTGCATCCACCGGACAGCCAACAATTCATTCCCAGAGCGAGAATCAAACTTGATAATAGTGTTAGTAGAAGGTGTACGTGTTGAAGCTCTCGTGGGCACTGGCGCTGGCTTTTCGATTATCCTCGCGAACTTTTGTTCCCACCTCCAAAAGTGACCACGCCTTTCTGCGGCCCACCACTCTGTGCAGAGAACAACGTCATGATTCGTTCACTCGCACAGTCTACGGTTCGTGTTTCCATAGGTGGTATTTGTCATCGCATTGTCTTTGCGGTATTTCGTGACTGCACTCACGAACTGAATTTGTGGTGGGATTTCTTGTCTTCTGCGTCCACTTTTATTTCTTCTCGTCAGCGCCTCATACATCTCGATGCCACTGACTATTCTCTGCCTGAACATGAATGGCGTATTCGCCTCGTCACGACCTCAGATTATATTCTTTGGCCACCCAGAGAAGAAATTATAAGCGTTAATTCCACCAACATTATGGATGGTGACATGCTCACGCTACCTTAAGGCCATACCCTCTCGTCGAGGCATTGTGATTATTCCAGACCTTATTCGCGTTTCTGAAGGGTCTGCCTTGCTTACCGCCTTAAATAAAACCACCGAACCCCTAATGCTGTCCTGTCAATAAAAAGTCAGTTGACCCACATCCCATTGCAATTGTTGCCCTTCTGAGTCAAGGAGAAGTAAAGCTCGCAGCCACTGAACTCCTCTTCCAGGCCTTTGTCGGCAACCATAATCATCGCCAAAAATCAGCGCACGAGCAGACATCGGACGAAGAAAGGACAAGCGCTGACTTCTAACTGAGGAGTTATTGGAAATCGCACATGTACCTATTTGTGTCGGCATACTTCATCACGTGAGCTCACGCCAACCGTCGGTCTGCTCACCCTATTGAACCAACACCGTCCTTTGTTCGACGTGAATTCGACTGTTCTCGGCATGATGACCGCATTCATACTGACGGCTTCTATATTATGCACCTGCGCCCGTATCGCATGTCTCTGGCAGAGCGTAAGATCATCGAAGAAGACGTCGCAGACATGCTTCGACGGAACATCATACGTCCTTCCTCGAGTATCTGGTCATCCTCTGTTGTTTTAGTGCAAACGAAAGGCGCAAGAGTACGTCCTTGCGTCGACTACCATGCGCTGGACAAAATAACGCGCAATAATGTTTACCCCCAGCCACGGATCGACGGCGCACTGGAGTTGTTGCGTGGCGCCGAGTATTTTTATAGCCTTGATCTGCGATCGGGCTAGTGGCAAATACCGATGTCTCAATCTCACAAGGAGAAAGCCGCTTTTCACAGATTGGCTGTAAAAATTTAACCTGATGCGTTTAGGACTTTTAAATGCGCCCGCTACCTTTGAACGTATGATAGACGGCGTACTGTGTGGTCTGAAGTGCAAAACCTGTTTATGCTATCTCGATAACATAGTAGTGTCTTCAACCACCTTCTCGCAACATCTGCAACGTCTCCGAGAAGTCCTAGCTTAGCTTGCGTTACACAACATGCTTTTCGCGGTTGCTTACCCTGGTCGCAGGATTGAGAGAGAGAAAAAGGAACTTTATTGAAAGAACGTGGAGAGGTCATCCTTGGTGCTGCGACTCTAGTCTGCAACTGTACACTGCTGAAGGATATTAAGGGTGTGAAAAACTTATGCTACGAAGATAAAACTTATAAGAGGAGGTGGATTGTGGTGATAGTTGTTGCATGGTTTCTTGTGCCAATACGACCTTCCCGGCGGATCACAAGATTGGAGAATAAGCTAGCTTCAAGCTGCTGCAGTGCACCCAGGAAACAGCCTCTAGATGCACGCATAACATGGACAGCTGTTCGAGAAAGCAGTTGCCACAGGTGTTTAGCTGCTGCATGGGGTCAATTGTTTATCTCAGCACCCCCTTGACGACTGTGCCTGATCAGTACGCATCGTAGAACACGCGTTTTCCTCGCTGATATGCGGAGCTTCTAGCTTGCCGTGCTAAGCGTAGCTTTCCTTCCTTTACATTAGGCGTCGCCTCCTATAATCGCGAATGATCATATCAGGAGAGCGAGGCCCACCAATGAGAGTATTACAGCGGCGGTACCGAGATGGCCACCGCGTCAAGGCAGTTACACCTCTGGGTGGAGTAATAAGTCAGTGCATCCTGTTTTTTTTTCTTTTCTTTTTCTTCTTTCACCATGATCCCGAGCACGTTGTTGTGAATTCCTTGCGTTTGGCCAGATCAGTTCCTTTAGTGCGCTGTATTCTTTGTGTCGCTCCAAGCACTCTGCATTTGCTTGTAAGTTGCTGTTCGAAGCGTTTAGATAATACTACACTCAACGTTGACACACAGAAACACAGCGCCCGAGAAGCGACATGTTCCCTCGGCTGGCTACACGCATGGACGCGCCTCATATCACGAAGCGCGCTGAGGCGCGCTCAGGTACTACGACTCAGTGTCTTCTCGTGAATTAGCAGAGAAAGGACGGCCAAGTGCACACCAGAAGTGGCTCAACTGAGCGCATATATACCTCGTAACAACCATCCCAACGGTCAGCGCCACCACAAAAAGTGGGGAGCTGGGGCAAAGTGGGGTGTTAACATCGAGTGGAAAAGACGCAACGAAGGCCCACCTGGCGCCACTTCCTCTCAACCCAGCGTTCGTTCACCTCCTCCATCTCCTATTCCAATATTCAATCGTCTCATTCTCCCTTATTTTGAATTCGACTTCTCTACTTAGCTTGCAGTGGTTCCGACATTGCGTCGGATATCGAATTCAAAATTGCCCAAAGCCCGAGCTGTTAAAAGCACAAAGCCATTCTGCGTGTTGCAATACTTTATTACTGCGTAGTTCTAAAAGCGCTGTGTCAAAACGGCGACTGAGGGTGTCACGCAGAAAACATCTTCGACTGATTCTTGATTAGTGGTGGCTGATGTCGAGAAGTGCGGCGACCATTGCTGATTTCGACGAGCACATGCACAACCGAAATGTTGCGGTGTCGACGCGATATCGTCAAGTGAGGTGCGTACTAAGGCACCCAGATGCACTTCAAACCAACCGGCAGGTTGTGCTCTGTGTTATTTCTTCTTTCTGTGCCCCATGTGAGCATATAAAATTTTGTTTCGAAAGCCACTTTCCTTAAATCATATGTAGCGTTTACTTCCATACTTCCATGCCGTTGTTAGTAATATACTACCATTTTCTTCTTCTAAAATCCTGCGGCCGGGTTACACTGGCACGCCGACCTAACGACTGTGGTTACGCGACAACGCCGCACCCTGATGCTGGCTCATTACATGTGCTTCTGTATAGCGACAACATTTGATTATTTTTACGGTCCTATGGACGAGCGGCTGTCAAACAAATACCGCGCATTAACCGATATAGCGAGGAGGAACTGTACTATACGGCGGAGACACCCGCTTTCACCGTTTAAAACATTAAAGCAGTGTTCGTGTTCTCACTGTTCACGATTGCGCCGGGCGCACAGCCGAGCACGTTATAAGTGTAATAGCGCTGATGTAGTTTTGCCCAACCAAATAAGCATTTCTGTAGCAATACACCGACGGCATGCACGTGGTTTATTTTCCTGCTCAATAATGAACATGTATCGCATACGTAATTCCGGCAAAACACAAAAAAACTTATAACACAACGGCACTATAATATACATGTTTCTTCGCAAAAACATTATCATCACTAGGTGCTCGGTCGCAGGCATCTCTGATGCTTCCTGTTCATACTCAAATACAGTGCTTATTTGAAGGTGGCTTATTCCCCTGTCACACGGACAGCCTTAACCGCGGTTAAGCTAACTACGGTTACGGTTAACCGCGGTTAGTGGTAGCTACACGGCAGACGTAACCAAAGTTAGTCTCCTAACCGTAGTTATCGCAAACCGACCTATAGTCGGGTACAACTTTAGAAAAAAGCGGCATTTGCACCTCAAAGGCGGATGCATACGCGCTTCCACCAATGGGCGCGCGCTCTAGACTGACGTCACGAGCCGGACGGCCGGTGACTCCGCTCAAGGAGAAGAAGCGGGACTATTTCTTTGCCGCGGAGGCAATCGGCTGCCGCGCTTCGGTCATATGGGCGGGGCCTCTCCTTTTTTCTAAAGTTGTACCCGACTATAGGCAAGCACGGTTTACCCTCACAAACCGAGAAGCTGACAAGATGGCGGAGCTGCGAGTGCACCAGCCGTGAACCGGCACACGTTATTCAGCAGCTTCGCAGAGGATTTTCACGGAACGCGTCTCCAGTCGGCAAACAGTAGCTAAGCAAAACTCGTTGAAAACGAGTTATGCTTGGCAAAACGAGGCTCTCCGTGGAAAGGCCAACAACAAAGATTATGGCAGGGTCTCGTGCGCCGCGCGGTGCACGAGACGGCGGGTTTGCGAGAGGGTACAATTACATTCTAGTACACTGTTTCTTGAGGGGAAGTGCTTTTTGCGTTGTTCGTGTCTAGCAGCCTCACAGAGCTGCAAACACTGAATATGTAGAAGAAGGTGGAACGATTCAACACACTGTCGTGGGGGTTAGCGGAGGTGTATCGTACCACGGAAACTTGCCGAGTGTGTGCCCAAACTTCTTGCTGACCACATGCAGCACGTGATTTCGTCGGCTTGCACAACTGAGCTAACTGAGCACGTGTAGCAATGGCAAACCCGCGTTCGCATTAGCTGCGGTTAATCCTGTAACCACGGTTAAGCATAACCGCAGTTAAAGCTGCCCGTGTGACAGAGGTATTAGTTCGCCAGAAGTTGAACTCTAGTTGGTATAAAAAGCTGAAGTTTGAGTTACGCACATTTTTTGCGAGAATTACAAAAAAATAGTAAGTCGGAAATAAAATATCACAGTTTACGCAATTGTAGCTCTGCATAAAGAAACGCCATGTAACATGGCTCTAAAATTACAGCTCACATGTGAAGATTTTAGTATGTTAAGTGTTTGCTACAAGTATACTACAAAAGCTTTAAAAACAAATTAACGATTTATTTTAAAGCAGCCTCAGTATCTCCATTTTGTCAGCTTATATATAACATTAGCTGCAATTTGCAGAATTTATTGCGGTTTAATATTGCTTTATTGCATTGTTCTAATCTATAGCTTCGGCCCGAAGGTCACGGAATTGAATCCCCGCCGCGGCGGCCGCATTTCAAGCAGGCCAAATTCTGGAGACCCGTGGGCTTAGATTAGAGTGCACGTTAAAGAACCCAAGGTTGTCGAAATTTCCGGAGCCTTCCACTATGCAGTATCTCTCTTAATCATGTCGTGGCTTTGGGGCGTAATACCCCAACAGTTATATATATTTAGATATTGCTTTTATGAGACATTCATAATCTCCTGTGAGTGAAATCTGACGGAATTCAGAAGTATAACTCTCAGGTACCGATAATCGCACAATACCTGATGAAGACGCATGACTTCGCTATTTGTCAGTTGAAATTTTTCAAGTGACAACTGTCTTTTGAGGTAAATAATAACGACATAATAAACAAGTATTGGTGATCAGGCTGCCATAGCTTGCGATTACACTTAAAAGGTGAAACTCTGCGATATTGTCGCTCATGAGGGTTCTGAAACTTCAAGTAAAAAACGCGCAAACACACACACATCATTCAATTTGGTAAATATCTGTCTATGGGCAGTCATATGTTTCGGAAGTTGCATAACTTCATTTTCAGGAATTATGGTTCTGTATGAATGTCAATCAAAACGCTAGATTCAGCGTCTGCTTTAGATGACTTACCGTCTGATTACAAGACTCGAGGAAGTCTGGCTCATCGGTAGTGGTCTCATGAGCTGCATGGTCTGGTCTGCTTAGTCCAATAAACCTGCAAGAATGCAGAGTTGTCCATATTGGTTCACATAGGGTAGGCCGAGCTGTGAGAGTGAGCAAATGACGCCGTTCAGAGCGTAGCACCTTTTCCATTGCAATGGCAGAACCTCGAGTTAAGAAAGATAACTTGAACCACGAGTTATGTGATATTGTTCTGACAGGTGCAATTACCTTGTTATATGATGTGAACCTATAGTTAGTTAACAGCGGGCCACAAAAGCGAAAATAAAATGAGCTTCCTAAGGGACTATACACGCGCTATCCGCACACCCGCTCCGCACGTGGCGGGACACCTGCCGCCCGCAAACGGAGGAGGAAAAACCGGTACCCCGTGTGCGACGATTGGTGTCGTTCCGATTTTTCCTCCTCCGTTTGCGGGCGGCAGGTGTCCCGCCACGTGCGGAGCGGGTGTGCGGATAGCGCGTGTATAGTCCCTAACGTCGTGACCCGGCTGCCAACCAAGAAGAACGATGTAAATCGTCCTCTAGCTTTTCCAGTTACAGCACTGCTATCTATCAAGACATCTTTTTTTTTTCTTTCGGTCCCTGGCTGCACACAATCAAAATTTTATCTCAGTGTGCCTTTATCATGAGTGTGTGATAATTCAGGAGTGATGTCCAAGCACCCCAGCAAAGCTTTCGGGAGTCTTAATATTCCTTAAGGAGCACAATATTTATTGTATTGTGATAGGGAAGTACAATAGAAGGGTTTCGTATTCTACATTGATCGAAAATTCCACGCAAAGACACCTTTCGGGGATCCATCAGAAGACCGAAGTTTCTTGTGCGACTCTGAAAGTATTTCGCTAGATATTGTGCAGCAAAAAACCGGGAGTGTACTCGGAAGTTACGAGCAATTCTCTAAATTTCCAGGGCAAAGGATTCTGTTGCTTGCACCATGAGTAATTTATTTATAGTTGTTCTTGTCACTGTATAATTGTTTGTTTGTGTATACGTTATCTAAAATATCTATGTGTGTAGGTTTTTCATATATGTTAGCAAAATCACATAGCTAGCAGGGAGCAGTATGCAAAAAAGCACGGTGTTTATGTAAAGTTGAATACTGTAATAACAACGCAGTTATGCGTTGTTACTAGAGTATTGTGCAAATATCGAGAAATGTAGCTTTTTGTGTTCGAGACAGCGCTGTAAAAATATGAGGTACAAACTATGTAATGGTAAAAATCACGGAACGTGACAAGTGGTGTCAAGCATCGAAGGGACGCAGTTGGAAATATTTGGTAGGCAATAAATTATTGGTCAGAGATTACACATGACGACGGTGTTGCATAGTTTAGTCGTTCTTAAGTGTTCCTGCTTCATGGCACTTTCAATTTTTGAAAGATTTACGTTGGACGAGTTTCGCTTTCTTTTAATTTTCTTCTTTTATTCTTTTTTTTTACTTTTTGATATATCATTTCTTTATTTTGTAATTTCTTTACTTTTGTCTTGCTGGTATTCTGTCAGAAATATTCTGATAACATACGTTGAAGAGAACCATGAAGACACTGACTTCATTAAATTCTGCAGATATTGCAAGTATATGCAGCAATCATTGAACAAGTGATTCAATCGCACTCTTCAAATCTGTGGAATTAGAACTAAAACACTGTGTGCAAGATCGGGCCATTCGATTTGTGTTTTTATGAATTCCTCTCTGCAGCCAGAGGCTTTGGTGAATTTCATTAAAATACATAACACAACCTCATTTGCCTCAATGTTTTCGAGTATGTAATTCTATGTAACGATTCATAGAAAGCTTTATTGATCAGTTCCTCCTGTATTCACAATGAATTTCAGTATGTATGCTTTAAGCCTGTAAACAGCTATCTATCCGTTTAAGGATAATTTGATCCAACATCAAAAACTGCCATAGAATAATCGCGTTTTAACTTATTCGAAGGTAACATGTAACTGTGTCCCCTGGGCCAACTGATACATCAACTTTTATTTTCTGAAAGAATAAATAAATTTTTGGTCATTTAGCATAGGGGCTGTGTGAAAGATGCAGTTTTCGTCATACGCGACTTCGTTCACAATGCGCCAGCGGCTCAGACCCCCGCGTCTTAAAAAAACTCAAAGCGTGCTCTGCAGCCTTCCCTGATTACGTACCGCTACTACCGACACCACCAAGTGCACGTGACAACTTTTTCGCCGGCAAAATCGTCGGCAACGGATCATTCAGCCATCACGACGTATCAAGCGAGTGTTTTGCCAGCATGCGGACCGCGCCTGAAGCTCTTCGACAGCTTTCGCAGTGTTTGAGTTTCTTGACATAGCGAGCGCATTTCACCAAGTCAAAACGAAACCGTGGTCGATAACGACGCGATCACAGCATGCACGTTCTTCTGAAGGCACGCGCGCGGGTTACGGTCAGTGTCGAAACGAAACTGATCAGCACCGCATCTGCTGCATGCGGAATAAACCTGGCTCGCTAATGCGCCATCATGCATGGCGACTAGGCACTTCTGAAGGTACGCTGTAAAAACGAAACTACTGGTTGTCGCAGCCGCTTCGGACGGCACCGAAGCTCCTACCCCAGTAGCAATCGACGCGATTATATTTAGCGCCAATGTAGTTCGCGTGCGCTCAGTAAAAACGAAAACGAAACAAGTTTGCTGGAGACGCTCAAGCCTTGGTCGCCAACGCGACTGCGGATGGCCGTCACGCCTTTCTGAAGGCCCGCGGCCAACGCGTTGATAACTGTGCCGATGTGAACTGCACGGAGCACGCCGGCGCATCGCGCTCAGCGCGCTCTGAGGATCATCCTAATTAACCATGTTGCGGCTAAATATGACCGAATTAACGAGACTTTGATGTCGTTAAACAATGCATATGCTTGCCAAGACCAGAGAACACATCCGAATTATCATATTTTTACGAATTAACGAAGGTACAATTAGCAAGCTCTCACTGTATTAAGATTAGAAAACGCAGGAAAGATGATTATTGCCTTACAGGTGCAAGTAACATTTTTGCCTCTGTTTTCATAAAACCAAATCACTTTTGCTGTTGGAAATACTGACGAAGATGTCGTGGTCGTAGGCAAAAATGAAAACTGCTTCAGTAGTGCGGCACTGACCTACAATACCTATCTTGTACTTTGACAGAGTGAATGTGCCCACCACGAAATTCCAAGGCGTACTGTTTTGTAAGTGTGGAAATTTCTCCGTAACATCTCTTTCCCCAATGAAATTGACAGACAAGAAAGCCAAAAAAGGCATATGGGACAATATTTGTAGTTTTTAAATGTAGCGCACTAATTAAATTGGGCATATAAGCACCTTTGCCGTTTGTGGTACCCGAACGCAGTACCTTAGAATTAGCCGTCCGATGCTCTGGCAACTGAGTTACGACGGCGGGCGTTACTCAGTCCGATTTTGTTCGGTATTACTGCGCGTGTAAATGTGGGAGTGTTAGCCAGCACCACTCGTAGCCAAGGCGGTGAATGTAGAACAAACACTTTTATTTTTTCCCCAATGGTATCGCACAGCATGTGAACATTTCACGAGCTGGCCGCTGACCAATGAACTCTCGCATGCTGCCTAAATCATGAACTTTCTCGGGAAGGTTGTGGGCTAGAGCCCCACTTACTGCAAACGTTTTCTTTTTTTGTCATTTTAATTAATTTCCATTTGTGCCATAGCTACCACACCACGCTTCAAAAGTACAAGTAATGTCCTCTGTGCTTCCTTCGCTTCGCAGTCTGGTAGTTCCAATCAGTTGTGTCTAACAAGCAAACGAGCCCCTCGAACAATTCACCTTCCTTTGTTCTCTCTACCTGAATGCTTCAAAAAAAAATAATGAAGGGCATCTGGTAATAAGGATGTCGTTTGGTTCAGATGGTTTAGGTCAATGTTAAGTGAAATACTGCACTATCTTCTCTGCTATGAACAGTTGGCCATTCAGAACAACCTTGCCGTGATGGTTATATTGCAAACAATTTACACCGGGAAACACTAGTTGTTTTCAAAACTTGTTCGTTATAACCTTTCTATTACGAACCTCGGGGCAGATATCTCTTTGGGGAAGTTGTAGGCCGTTGCAATTCATCGAACACCTGTGTGCGATAAATGGGCACCGCAGTAGGTGTTCTTGAGTTGTATGCTGTACATTGAAGGAAAGGGCAGAAATCGTGGCTTGCTTTCACACAGCGCGAAAGAAACATATAAGCACCAAATGTCACACACAAAGATAACGCGATTCAAAGGTGCAAGTAACATGACCTGCTGCTTTCCGCTACAAGATGCTGCCGTGACGCGCCTTCAATCAAAGTTTGCCACTTCTTTGTCTCGAGATCTTCCCGTATGACGTAACAGAGCGCCCTCGTTCCCTCCGCATCCGGCACTCCCGGGTCGATTTTGTCATTGCACTTCAATTATACATATTTCAAGTTACGCGCAATTTTTGTAATATAAGCCGGGCGTAGCTTGTACTAGTGGCGCAAGGCTAAAGGCACAGCGCAGCTGATAGGTTCCTAGCTGGTCCTGGCTATAGGAAGGGGTGCTAACTAATGCCAATTAATGCCAAGTTATACGAAGTGATGTTAAGTTATACGAAGTAATGCCAAGTGATGCCAAGATCCAGCCGAGTTAAGGACAGTCACCTGTCACCCTTTCGGCCGTACCACGTCGTGGACTTCATTAAACGCGTCGAGTCCAGCAGTCTCACGTGGCAGGGCGCCGCGATTGCCGGTAAGCGGCTTCCTCATGAGCAGTGCGAACCTTCTTCGGTTACAAAATGCCTGCATCTGGAGCGCCGCCATGACGTCGCGTCTGGTGCGTCCGAGCGGTTGCGCGCAGTCATGGGCTAGCGCAGGCGCACAGCTGTGGAACCGGGTGCTATATAGGCAACGCGCGGTACTGTCATCGCACCGGCGGAGTTTTTTTTGTTTCGATCGGCGAGCACGGTTTTACGGATAGGTTAAACGGCTTCCCTTTTAATAAGTATTCCACATAAATTAATGGCATAACACTTTTCCACGTCAGTAACCGCCCTCATAATAAAGATTGCAGTGTTAGTTTACATTTCTTGAAATCACTAATTAACATTTCTTGTTAATTAGTGATTTCAATGTAACGTTAGCTGTGTCAAAGTATTTCCGCCTCAGCGCAATGTTTGTTTGTGAAAATGACAGGTACATGGCTGTCATAGCATTTTTATGAAAAAATCTTTATGGTATAAAAACAAAGCACCCCGTTTATTTAAAAGGAATACATTAAAAACTTGATCAAGCGAAACCAGATTTTACGAATTTCCCGTATTCATTAAGAAATTTCATTTCTCCGGCAGGCAGCCATGTTGTGCTCTGCCCGAATGAACGAAAATAGCTTGGCAACCGAACTCGATTTAACGAGGTTGTTCATGAAGTAAATGAATAACAAAGCTTTGAACGTGCACTCTAGCGCGACAGCGTTAGAGCGAATGATCTAACGCGATAGTCGTTATAGTCGTTAGAGTGCGCGGGTCAAATCTGCAGCTTTCATGTGACGAGCCCGCCCGCCACCCCTATGCACGGACTCAAGGACTCAGCAGTCGGTTGCACTTTCATTTACCAGATGGCGCTGGAGCGGCGGTGGCTACTTTCGTAATTTCATTATTTATGCGACTGATGGCACTGATTGCTTCCACGTAATTCTTGCTCGGTGTGTTCGCACAGTCACCGAATTCGTTCTCCACCACCTTGCATACCAGGAGCCTGCCTGCCAGGCATACCAGGGCCGCCCTCGTGGTGTTTTCACTGCAGCAGGCGTAGACTAGCAGCAGATACCACTCCGCAATATATTTAAAGGGAATCTGAAGCACACTCTTTAAATGACTTTGGAATGTGTATTCGTAGTTTGATCCTTGCTGAATTCTAAAACAAATGTAAGAGTTCACAGAAGTGAACGTACATAGCATTTCTTGGCAAAAAACAGCGGCTGCAGCCGCAAGGCTTCTTGAGTTGCTGAGCGAAGGCGGTGACGTCATCTTCGGTGTGTCGCATCATCGGCGTCATCAGCTCTGTTAAAGCATGGCCTTCGCGATCAGTTCCACCAGCACGCGCAGCCGGAAGTAGTCACGGAGGCCACGGTTGGAGATGCGACCATGCTGCGCGGCTCCGCGAAAACTACCGACTATGACGTAGTTCCGGTTAGTTCGTTTCCACGCTCACACTGTTGGCGCGTTCGCGTGGGTGGAGCAAGACGAACTTTTTTTTTTCACTTACTTTAAAGCCCCTGCTGCTACAACAGAGCAAAATATTACGCCGTCGTCGACAATGTTGGTCCTTGTAAACAACAAAGTTTTACCGAATTCTAAAACTACTTCAGCTTCCCTTTAAGGAGTCGCTCTTTTATAACTTGAGATATCGAAGGACCGAAACATTCCTTTCTCGATGTTACGAACTTTCCGATTTCATGAAATCATTAGAGCGTGGTCATCACTTCGTTAAGTCAAACTTTAACTGTATAATCATTGCCGTGTTTGCTTTTTACACTGAGGTCACCATGCACTTCTATGAATATTTAAGACTTTCTTATTTGCTTTGGAGTTGGCTGAACTGGAAATGCCTGCTGTAAACGTTATTGTAATTGACACAAAATGACCAACAAATTTGTGTGAGCCAAACATTTTTCGCCTAAATATGATTGTATACGTCGTTCCATGGTGAATTTTTCTCTGCTTGGTTTTTTACAGTCTTGTTCTTTTCCTTTATCCTGCGTCTACGCATTTGAGGTATACATATGTGTCATACTTTGCTGCCCATATGTTTTCATCCATATCCCTAGCTAATGCTTTTAAAATTAATTAGTTCTGCGCATTCAGCACTACAAATAATGCCGAGACCATAATGTCCTGCGTTTCCTCACTTTCATTTTCATTTTCCATGAGCTTCCAATGCCAATAGGCTCACTTGTCCTTGATCAACTTCTATCTTTGAAAACATCTGCGTTTTGAAGCACATACCGGTGTTACTAAACGTTAAGCCTTATGCATCATCTCTTCTTGTTTGTAACACGAAATCCGTGTTCTAAACTGCCGAATATGGCTTCTTCACTATCTTTACGTTATATGGGCGCATGGAGCATATCGCCATCTGACACTCTTGAATGGGCACGCATCGCTTGGTTGCACTTGACTGCGGAGTGTGGAGTAGTCCAATCTGGAGCACCCGAGCTCAAACAGCCTTGATACGCGATGTGTATGACGGCGCGTCCTGATAATCGATTGTGAAATTATAAAAATGAACAGCCCACTGGCGGACAACAAGGGAAAACGGATATGCACTATGCACTGAAGTGATTGCGCACTAATGCATTTCTTTTCAAAGTGGATGCAGGCACGCGAAAACTGGGTCGCGGTAGCTCACGCCACCGTGAGTTTGGCTCCTTTTAGGTAATGGATACCGAGCGCCGCGGTTGCAATTGAAAACATCCAAATGAATGTGTCATCAAAGCTCAATACAGTTAAAATTCGGTTTGACGAAACCCGATTTTCCAAAGTTCCCGATCTAAATGTTAACCTCGATATTTGGTATGAGTGGTAAACTTACACTGCTTGCAGGATAACGGCTGCGACTATAGCTGATCTGATTGACACAACGAGAGCCGCCATGATGGAAACTAGTCTCAGTTCCAGTCTGATAGTTTGGGTGAACCCTTCGTTCTTATATACAGCTCTTTGAGGATGTAGAAATTCACGGAGTGTTTATTTTACGGTAGTTATCGGCTAAAACCATATGGAATCTGCGTTCAAAATAAAAACGCGCACGTAAGCATTGTCCTTCCAGGTGGAGAGCAATAACCTTGAGTGACTACGCGGCTGGCTCCTAAGTGAATAAAACTTTGGCCACGTCCTTCTTCTGCGTTCGTGAATGACGTCAATCACATTACGCAGCCTTTGCAAAGGGCACTCACTTTATTCACGCTCTTCCCTACCATACAAACACATTGTTTTTGCACTGCAGTAGCACGCTGCGGGATATTTGACCTATACTCATTACTGGCCCCTCTCTGATTCAACAGTGATAAAAATCATCAGGCTTTCTTCCACTCGTCATCATTTCCCCTACAATTAATTTCCTACTGCTTCAGGACTATCTGATTCAAAATAGCGTTTCAGACAGCAATACTGGCGCTGTCTTTAATCAACAAAATCTGGATATCACTTCATGGTAGCACACAATGAACAATACCATGCTCTGACACTTTCACCGTTGCTTCGGTGTAAGAGAGTGGCATATTTTGCGAAATTTGGTGCCTTCCAGAACAAGATTACTATAATTGTATGGGACCTTCTCTTTTTGCTGTGTTGGAGATATTCCTACGTGTTGTCTTCCTCGCACAGTTTAAAACTTGTCTGCTGGAAGGTACTTCGCCCATTTGAGCTCGTCTTTAACAGCTCCGCTGCAATACTCTAGGGGGAGAAGCTGCTTTTGTGCAGTCTGTCGTCTCAACGCGATCCATTTTAGAATGATTACCGAGATAGCTCGCGTGCCAGAGCTCGGGACCGCGCCCCTATTATCAAAGTTCACGCTTGCTGCTCAACCAACGCAGTCCCTATTAGAGGTGTGCACGGGCTCCGGGTAGCCCGAAAGCCCGAGCCCGACCCGGCCCGCGGGCCGGGCTCGGGCGGGCCGACGTATTTTCACCTCGGGCCCGGGCCGGGCTCGGGCTACTTGGAGTTTTATCGGGCCGGGCTCGGGCCCGGCGCAAAGCCCGACTCAAGCCCGAAATATAGAGAATGACCGGGAATTGTTTTCCAGCACGCATACAGTGCCTTTTCCGCGACCGCCCTTTACCGCTTTGCCTTTTCATTCGATACTTTAAACAAAAGGGGAGCAGGTAAAGCACTGCCTCTGTCGCACTCCGACAAACAAAGAAGTAACACCACCTGAGTTAGTGACGGCGCCACGCGACTGTTCGCGTTAGATTTAAGGCCAAATCCCATATGAGTGAAAATGCACGCGACAGCGACGAGCGACGCGACGTAGATCGCCTTCGTGCAAGCTGACGCTTGCATGGGCATACCCCATACACGTGACGGCTTTGGCGAGCGAACTCCATTGTTGCTGGCATGAGGCCGTCTACTTGTATGGGAAAAGTGCTGCGCTGTCGCAGGTATGCAATGAAAATAAAATTCCCAAGCTTGCCAGGCTGGCAAAAAATATATTAGCAGTTCTGGCGAAGAGTGCAAGCAGCGAACGTAACTTCAGTTCGGCGGGCTACATAATACAAAAGCGCCGCACTTCGTTGAAGCCGGAATCGTTGGACTGCTTGCTGTTATTGCACGACAATTTGTAATCTGTGTAATAGAGACTGTTCGTCGTGTGTCGTTTGATCATATTTGATATGCTCAATAAAATGCCAAATTACCGGAAAACGATGTTTTGTTCTCGCAGCGAACCTTCAAAAAGCCGGGCCGGGCCGGGCCCGGGATTGTGTTTTCGTACGTCGGGCCGGGCCGGGCGGGCTCGCAGCCCTTTGCCGTCGGGCTTGGGCGGGCCTTCGACAAAGTCAGCGGGCCCGGGCCGGGCTCGGGCTCGGAAATGCGGCCCGTGCACACCTCCCTATCTCCCCTTCCCCTGGCGTCCACGCTCCATCGCCCGAGGAAAACGGACGGGGCGTTTCCTCTATGCTTGAGGAGCAATCGACGGAGGGCATCGCGCGCGGGGTGCTACCATGCGAACTCAGTGAGACGGAAAGAGCCGGCTCACTTCATCTCTGCTTCAGGGTGTTCTTCGCTCCCGCTCGCGTGTTTTTACCCGCGGTAGAATATACGATGTGTGGGGCGACGTTGTCCATTGGGGTTTCATGCGGAACAATATGGCGACGGCGACGGCAAAAACCTGTCGAGGGTGCCCATATAATTGCTATCGCAATAACATACTTTCTTATACCCTATTCTCACACAGTGCACAGCGCGCGCACGCAACGAGACGGCGTTGGCACAGGCAGCTGGCATAGGACGGCAGATTAATACCGAACACAACCGGCAAATCTAGAGAGCGTCTCAGGAGCTGGTATTGTTCGCTTCGTTCCATCATGGCCGTATTGGCGGCACCCATGCGTTTGAAGATATAAGTGTGTGAGCACCGTGGGGAGCGTTTCTAGCTTTCTAGTCAGTACATTAACTCGATGGCACGGAGCGCAGGAAAGGCGCGCTGATGCTGCCAGCTCCGCAGTTCAATCAGCCTTGGCGAAGTTACGTTAGTTAAAGGTGCGCCTAATTGTTTGGTTAACACATGGCAACATGTGCGTTCAACGCATGCCTTAATTTTACTCTCACTGATGAGAAATATTTCAAGTTGTGTAGACATGACAGAGCCATTTCGAAGCACGGCATCTAATTCAGTGGTACATAGGGGCACTTGTAAACACCACTGCGGTTACTGCATTGTAACAAATGCAAAGGAAACATCTCAGTATGCGGAAAGCGTTCTTTATACACAAGCCATTGTTTTTCAAGGCTGCTTTAAGCAGCACAATATTGTGAGTGGGCGTTTCATGTGATTACACGACCCGTTTCACAGTAAAGAAGGCAATGCCGAAACAGCGACTCACTGAACTGGATATCAGGGAGTGTTGTCAACGACCAGCTTCTGCTCGCACGCGCTTGTATTTTCAACGCACAAAAATGAGCCCTCCAATTCTTCAAACATATGCCGAAAAAGCGAAACTCGAAGCAAAATGATTGAACGATCGTGGAGAGTATGTACACCTTCGTCAGCCGTCGAAATCTTCACTCTATGTCGAATGCGTCGGCAGATCAATACGACTGATTACTTATTAACGCCACTGGCTTAGAGGCATCGTCAAACGCAAAAAGTGACCCTCGACGTTGGCGGCGTGAACACGAGTGATGCAAGTAATCATTATGTGATCACGTCACCGTGTGGTCATGACGTCATAGGTCACCAAATTTTGTGACGTCGTTGTGACGTCATTTGTATTCAAACTTCATGACGTCATAAAATGACATCATCGCTTGGCCACAGGTGGGTTAATCCAGCAGCCACTGTAAAGACACGTCATGTGCGGAAAGCTTCACGTGCTTCCGACCACGGAGGCAGCCGCAACACGTTCGGTGCAGAATTCTTTCGGGGGCGGGGATCAGTACAATCCAATGAGAAGAAAAAGGAGCAGAGGAAGTTGCCTTTCGCCTTCGGAACATCTTACGCAAATGCATAGGGGACCGCGTGAGTTTCTAATGCAGTGGCGTTAATGAGCCCGTGTCGCAGAAATTCCGGTGTCGGTGTCGGCGTGGTTGGTTGTCAGCGAAACGTCATCATTGTCCGTGACCCAAAAACCGCCATCCATGCAAATATAAAAAAAAAATTCACCATCTCACACACGTGGCAAGAGCTCGCCGAAGCTCACAAGAACAGCCAGCTGGAACGACTAAAGCTCACGCCCACCGGGAGGTCAGTGCTCCGGTACCTCAAGTACAGCGAGACGTACATCGCCGATGCAGACCGGAAAAAGCGCATCCCGCTGGACGTTAGAGAGTCCCTCTTCATCGCGCCTATTCCGCGCAACATGCATCCGACATTCCACAAAAGTAGACGAAAGGCTCGAACTGACGCTATTAAACGAAAGTTCAAGCAAGACCCGGACGCCCGCTACACCGACGCTGCCAAGTATCCGCGCAGAAACGCGTACGCTGTCAGCGTGGTAGACTCTCGAGGCCGAGAGTTAGAGTCGGCCACGGTCAAGGCACACAGCTCAGAAGCAGCGGAAGAAGCGGCAATCGCTCTCGCCACAACCACATGTACAGACGCCGCGGTGATCTTCACCGACTCGCAAGCAGCATGCAGGAATTATGCGAAGGACCGCATCTCAGCCGATGCACTTAACATCATAAAACGGCGAAGCACTCCACTCCCATACACCTGTATAATATGGGTGCCAGGACATGAGGGTCTACAGGGAAATGAAGCGGCCCATGCCGCTGCCCGCGAGCACGTCAGCCGGGCTCTCCTTGACCCACAGGATACCCGACCCATGGCTGAAGAGGTGGAGGCTGTACAGAACACCTATTCGTCGCTACTTCAACACTACAGACTGGAGCGACGGGTGTACCCTCCACCACATCCAAAACTGACTAAAGAAGAAAGCGTGATCATCAGACTCCTGCAAAGCAACACACACATACATGGAATATTAATGCACCGCCTCTACCCAACGAAACATAGGTTCATGTGCCCGCTCTGCAGCGTACCGGACACCCTGGCACATTTGCTCCTGGAATGCCCGTGTCATGTAGACCTGAATATGCAACCGGAGACGAACGTCAGTCCAGCACTAAACACGAACGACGACCACCTAACCGAAACGTGGGAGGCCAAGCTCGCCCTCAAGGACCTGGAAGACCAGCGACAACTTGTCATCAGGGCCAAGAGGGCAGTTGAAGCCAGAGGGTTCCTGGACTAGGGAGCCCTCCCACCTTAGGGTGATACCGAGAATCGCTCGGAACACTGTTTCACAAATAAACGTTTATTTCTCTCTCTCTCCCACTAAAGGGAACCATGTGGGGGTGCGAAGGAGCGCATGGGTCGACTTAAAGTTCCGTTCATCACGTGCACCTAGCATGAAGTTAACGCGTCCTTGCATGTGGAGCACACCATGAATTCACTGTAGTTGCTGTTACTCGTCCCGAATTCTTGTTGGAGCACGCCACGCGGGCTCACCGCGCCTCTGCGGTATCTCGTTCCCCGACGCCATCACGTGATTGCTGAGAGAGTGTAAGGGGGAGAGTCCAGAGCATCTTACTCAGCCCCTTACACAGACCCGAACGCGCTAGCGCGTGCCAGCACACGTGGTTTTGTCTGCGTTACGCCAAGCTAGGACAGCATACGGCAGCCCGTGCCCCTAAAGTGCTCTGCACGTATCATCATCAAGGCGGTCGAAGAACAAGACGAAGAATACTTCTCTTTGGCGCGAGCGCGCGCTCTTCGCGTGTCATCATCAAGGCGGTCGAAGAACAAGACGAAGAAGACGTCTCCTTGGCGCGAGCGCGCGCTCAATATTTTACAGATTTCTATCGTAGGTTTTAGAAAGCGGACGGTCGCCAATGGAACTACTGACAAAGCCCAGTGCAAAAACTGCTTCGCACCTAAAAAAATGATGCACCCGAGGTGGAATCGAAACCAGGCCTTCGGCGGGACTTCCAGGTGTTCTACCACAGACCCACGCCAATGCTTGCAACTGCACTGAAAGAAACTTTCATGCTTCACAAACATAGGCGTCCTGTGTACATCCGTCACATTACTCTATGTAACGTCGCAGTAAAACGTAGTACAAGAGTACATTGTCATCGGGCGTCGCCGGACGGACACCCATTGCTGTTACAGCAGCAAAAGTGCTGTTGAAAAAGGCGGAAACCTCTATCTTTCGTGTGTCGTGCGTGTGGCGCGCGCACGTGTGTGTGCCAGCCAGCCAGCCACACACACACACACACACACACACACACACACAAACACACACACACACACACACACACACACACACACACACACACACACACACACACACACACACACACACACACACACACACACACACACACACACACACACACACACACACACACACACACACACACACACACACACACACACACACACACACACACACACACACACACACACTGGCTGACTGGCTGGCTGGCTGGGCGACCGAACATAATGACAAGCGAAACAGATCGCGATGCAGATGGGGCCGGATATCGCTATCGCGTTCAAATCGTAAAGGCGAAGTTAAGCGTCCCCCAATTTTTTTCAGCTGGAATGTAAGTCCCAGGTCTACACGCCGCGTACAAATCTCATCATATACGAGGGGCATTCAATAAAGATTTCCCCTGACTAACTTCCATTTATTGCAGGATGCTGAAACTGCGCATGTGCCATGACACAAGTCACTGTAGGTCACGTGTCAATTTGCAACTCTAAACTAATTACGGTCTTTCTTTTAGAGGTGCTGAAGTGGTGTGAGGTGTGATAATGGATGCAGTGGAATACAGAGCAGCAGTCAAGTTCCCGTACTTGAAAGGCCGCACTCCAAGGAAGACGTTCGATGAGATAAAAGAGGTTTATGGGGCGGATTCCCCATCATATGATGTAGTGAATAACTGGCATCACCAATTCAAATATGGTCTGATTTCCGTGGAAGCGGCTTCGATTGCAGGGCGACCCCACTCCGCTGTCAATGAACACACCATCCAGCAAGTGAAGGCCGCCATTTTGGAAAATCGCCGCATTAGCGTTCGAGACCTAGCCCAACATGTCAAGATTAGTGTGGGGTCCATGGAAAAAATCATTCAGGACCATCTTCATATGTGTAAGGTATCCGATCGCTGGGTTCGCCGGCTGCTCACACCTTTCCAAAAGCAGGAACGAGTCGAATGCTCCCAGGCTCTTTTGACCATGTGCCATGGAAACTAGCAGGACTTTTTCAACAGACTGATTACACGGGATGAATGCTGGGTCCATCACTATGATCCGGACACTAAAGTCCAGTCGATGCAATGGAAGCACTTGGACTCACCGCCTCCAAAGAAGGCACGCACCCAGCCCTCGACGGGCAAGGTCATGCTCACAGTCTTTTGGGACCAGCACGTAGTAGTTTTGATGGATTTCCTAGCAAAGAGTGCCACGATTACTGGGGCATACTATGCTTCACTGCTGCGGAAATTGCGAGAGACCATCAAAAACAAGAGACGTGGCATGCTCACCAAAGGCGTCCGCCTCCTGCGAGACCATACCCCAGTTCACAACTCAGATGTTGCCCAGACGGAAGCACGCTCCTGTGGCTTTGAAATTCTACCGCATTCCCCTTGTTCACCCGACCTCGCACCATCGGACTTCCACCTCGTTCCAACATTGAAGTCATATTTGAAGGGCAAGCATTTTCCAGATGACGAGACTGATTTCTGAAGTTACAACATGGCTTTTGGAGCAATCTGTCGACTTCTACAAGTGAGGTGTTTATAGTTGCGTAAAAAGATGGGAGAAGTGTGTGTCCCGGGGTGTCACCTATGTAGAGAAGGACTAATAAATCTGCAAAGTTTCGTTGTTCTCCGTCCACAGGAAGTGGGTCAGGGGAAATCTTTATTGAACGCCCCTCGTAGCGTAAATATAAATCTGATCAGCAATATTGTTGCGCCTAGAGTACGCGCTAACAATAAGGATGTGTGTGGTTTCTCGTCCGCTATGTAACAGCTGGAGAGCCGATGACAAGACTCAGACCGGAAATATCAAAATATGACCATGTGAATGCGTAAACCTTCACCTAAAATATGTAGCAGAACAGCACGATAAAGTCCGACCGCTTTGCAGCATAAATCTTTGAACCTTTACCTAGAATCTATTATGCCAAATTTACCTAGCGTTACGTTAATTTTCGTTAGCTTTTTTCTGAAACACGAAGTTCAGGTATTTTTAGCACTTGCTTTTTTTTCAGCGCTGGTTGTTTTCTAGAGTTACCTATTTTGTATCTTGAAGCGCTGTGTAAAAAGCGACGTGGAACGGCCGACTTGTTGAACTTACTTTGTCCAGAATCCTGCCCGACAGAGTTTTGTTATTGGTATTTAAAACAAAACTATTACTGCCGATATTTACTGCCATCTAATACTTTATAGCACCAGTTTCATCTAAATTGATTGTTTAATCGTGCTTTCCTTTTTGCAGCGAAAGCTGTTATGAGATCACAGCAAGGGCCGTTCTTCGCGCCGTAGTTGTCCGTCGCCGCCGCGGCCGCCGCCGGCTTCGAAACCACTATCGCTCGAAATAAGAAAATAAAACGAACTAAGAAAAAAATCTAGGATAAAATTAGGTTCGATCCTGGGCCCTCCGCGTGGGAGCCCAGTGTTCTACCTCAGAGCCATGCCGGTGCTTGAAACTGCTTTGCAAAAAGACCCTACACAGACTTCATGTCGAGAAGGAACCACATTAACATATGTAATGTAGCGTGGTAGAACAGTAAAATAACAACCAAGCGTTACACAACGCGAATTCTGTAACCACTTGTCACACAATGCGAATTGCACAGCGAGTGGTTTGTTGAATGCTTCGAACCCATTACAAAGGGGTCTTCCATGTTTCTTCATCGTCATGAGCCACAGCATCAACAAAGTGCACATAATGCTTTACAGGTGTTTAGCAGGTACCACGGTTCTCCGCAGAATGACGACAAATTGCATAATGGCTGCTTCCGTACTTCACAAAAATTATGACGATTTATAGCGTAGTGGGTTCCTCGCAAGTGCACTTCTACTGGTTGCCAAGGAAGCCCATAAGGCTCCCATGATCCATTTCCTCATGGTCTCAAAAAGGTTAATTCCCTCTCTCTATCTCTTTCTCATGTTAACGCGTATGTTATAAAGCGTGGTGGGAGAGTGAAATAACGACTGGGCGTCACACAACGCGAATTACGTAACTAGTAGGTCCTTTAAAGCTTCCAACCCATTACAAAAGGCTCAGTCATAATTATTCATCGTCATCAGCCGTCGCATCAAAAGCTGCACATTTGGTACCTCGCTTCTCCGCAGAATGACGAGTAATGTCATGGCGGGTGCTTCCCAACTTCACAAAAATTATGATTTTTGGCGTGGTGGGTATGTTGCTAGTGTACTTGTATTAGTAGCCACAAGAGAGTTTATAACGGGCACTAGAAATGCCGCTCTTCGAGCTTTCGCTGTGACTGTGCTGCGCTTTCCACGCAGGTCTGGCGTTTTATTGCGATAGCAATTATATGGACAGTCTCGGCTGGATTTTGCCGTCGCCGTCGCCGCCGTCATGCACCGTATATGTATAAGTATGTATATATATAAAATCCCCAAAGAAAAATAATTCAGAAACATGCTTCCGAAGCGCGGAATCGAACCAGGGACCTCTTGCTCCGCAGCGAGTGGCGCTATCCACTACGCCACGAAACGCAGATCCTCCACGAAGCTAACGGCGAGCGTTATATACACACCCTTTACCGCTGGACGGACTCAGAGACGGCAGGCGATAATAAGCGTTTCTTCATTACCAGCGAGATGGCGCTAGGAGCCCGACGGGCGCATTTAAAAGTCGTCGGCGAGCTCGTTCGCTTCTTTTTATATTTGCGCATGGGAGAACCTTGCCCTTCCGCTGTCTGCTCGCACGGTTTTCTCGTGGTGAGGGGAAGAGGTATGTTTCGAGCTTTCACCGTGATGTTCGCACTCATGTTACGGCGCGTACGAATGTCACTCGAGCTCAGGGACGCCCCTAAACGAACCAACAGAAGATGAGCGCGAACTGTCAAGTGTCACAGCTCGACACTTGAAGCACGCTAGCTTCCTTCGCTGCTTCGGCCGCCTTTGCAACAGGAGCGCTGTTCAAACTGACAGTATCCATTGGCAAGCCTCACTTCATATAGCATTAGTTTCTCGCTATCGCATTCATTGCTTCGCCCTTGCGGCAAAACTGTGACTTTTTATTGCGATAGCAATTATATGGACAGTCTCGGCTGGAAAATGTCCGTCCCCGTCGCCGTCATTCGCCGTATATGTATAAGTATGTATATATATAGAAAGGCCACAAAGAAAAATAATTAAAGAATTCTTTCCGACACGCGGAATCGAACGGGCGACCTCTCGCTTTGCAGCCCGCCACGTTAGGCCACGACAGCACCGTCCCTCAGCCTGCTAACGGCGAGCTATTTATATACACCATGTAATTCAGCATGCTTTCTTAGTGGCCACATAGATGGCGCGACGTGCGCGCGTGTTGCGCGCTTTAAAGATCTCGCCCCGCCCCTGCGAACGCCGTTGCTGTTCGCTCTACAGGGCGTCGTCGCTTTCGTGCGCTTATCTCAAAGGAAAGAAGGGGTGGCCGGTGGGTGCTTCGCTTCGCTCGCTGCAGCGGCCGCGTTTGCGAAAGGAGCGCGCTGTTCAAACAGAAATAAGTAACAACTGTGACAATTAGTTCGCGCTCCTCTTGTGTGTGCCTGTTCGTTTGTTTCGTGCGTCCTGCTTTATGTTTGAGCCGTGCGCTTCAAGTGTCGAGCTGTGACGCGTTAGTTCGCGCTCGTCCTGTGTGCGTTCTTTTCGTGCGTCCTTTGGGCTCGAGCGACGCGCTGGCAATTTCAAGCTGCTTTCCGTTCTTTGCGTTACATTGCAATTTATTGCTATCGCAATCATTGCTTCGCCGTTGCGGCGAAACTGTTACTTTTTTTTGTAATACATTAGAAAGTCCTTTTCCGACAGCGATAGATAGATAGATAGATAGATAGATAGATAGATAGATAGATAGATAGATAGATAGATAGATAGATAGATAGATAGATAGATAGATAGATAGATAGATAGATAGATAGATAGATAGATAGATAGATAGATAGATAGATAGATAGATAGATAGATAGATAGATAGATAGATAGATAGATAGATAGATAGATAGATAGATAGATAGATAGATAGTGGGTAGATACGCTCAAAGTTGCAGAAGTTCGCTAAGACACGCTTCGCATTTAAAATTTATGGTGGAAGAATGTGGGCACTTCGGTGACTTGATTCGCGCATCGGAATATGCGTTCGTTTTCTATAGAGCATACTAGAAAAAAAGAAACGTAAGGAAAAAGACATCCATTTATAATAGCACGTTACTAGCTATAATTATTGCAGGTACGGCTAGTGCAGGCCTGTGCCAAAGGACTGTAATGAAGGTCAGCCTTTTTTGCACTCTAAGCGGCGGTGTGACCTAATTGGTACTATTTATGTGTGTTCAGTGCAGCATTTTTAGGATGTATCAATGAAATGTTACCGTCCAATACCTTTTCAAAAATTTGCCCCCTCCCCCCAAGTCTATGGATTCCGTCCTGGCTGTTTACGTTTATTAGAGGAAGCGAAACTCTGACATTAATATAGCACCTTTATTTTCACAAATATCGTCGAAGATATGTTTTTAAAGAATGAGAGAGACGCATGAAACGTATTTCCGAAATTTGGGTTCGTGAACGTCAAAGGCGCATCCACAGCTTTGATTCGTGACCTTACGCGAAAAAAAAAAACAACCGATTGATGAAAAGGTTAGGATTGTTCTTTACATTGATGTCACTCTAATGTTTTTTCGATCGCGAATCTCCTGTGTGACTGTTTAAACTTCGACGTACAACTTCATACGTTCTCGTGTATCTTGAGAAGATGTCATGATTGGCTCTTACAGAAAAAATAGACCGCCTGACTACAGAGGTCGTCATCACCATCGTCTGCCAGTGTTATGTCCACAGCAAGATGAATGCCTCTTGCAATGTTTTACAACGCACCCTGTACTGCGAGAGCCGTTTCTATTTCAACAATGAAATGCTTTTAGCTCAGTGTTGTCAGCAGCTTTCAAGTGGCCTTTAGCTATGTGCCAGCGCCGTTGTCCCGGCACTTAAAACGAGATATCCGGTCAATTAGGCCGAAAGTATAAAAAAGTGCGGTCTTCGGAAGTCATCCCTTCGTGCAAACCGCATTTCATGCCTTAGCTATGGTCGAAACAAATTGCAAAATATATTGCTTCAGAGTTATTCTTAGTGATGCTGCACACTATCACTGAAGCTATTTGCAATGCACACTAACTATGGGTGGCGCGCTGTGCGATTCTAGATGGCGCCCGGAGGAGGGTTAACCCGTTTGTTAGCATAGGAACATATATGACGAGCGGACGTGCGACCCATGTCACTTTCATCGGATGGGGTCACGAACTGCATGGAAGTAGATATCAGGCCAAAATACTTGCCCAAACTATGGAAAGTGCGAAATGCTTGCTGCCTCATTATTTACCACGGTGTGAGAGGTTATATTTCGGCTCCGTGATCTTGCATCAACGATGCTTTACGAAATAATGTGCGCGCTACCAAAACGCACGAACTGAACGGCACTCCAAGTATACGTACCGTGCCTGCCTGTCGATTGCCGTAGTAATCGGCCGCTAGCGAGTAACGCCATTGTTGCTGCACAGGACCCCACGTTTATCGTGACGATGGTTTCTAAACATGCTGCGCCGTCATCATTACTTGTGTGGTGAGGAACGCGGAGAGCACAGTTCACTTCGCTCGGATGTTACAGGTTTGATGAGCGCATCCAAATGAATGCGCGCGCAAGATTTTCGCAACAGTGAAGAATTTCTCAACAACGACGTCGTTCGGACGGTAATGGTCCAGTTCATTTGGCAACTCAGCGGCGCGGCTCGTGGACGCGACTGCACATTTCGCTTCCGCTCATTTAGCTTGTTGGCAGCATGCGACCACAAACGTTGTGCTACGTGCATCGCATATCAGAAAAAAGTCACAGTTTCGCCGCAAGGCCGAAGCAATGAATGCGATAGCAAGAAACTAATGCTATATGAAGTGAGGCTCGCCAATGGATACTCTCAGTTTGAACATCGCTTCTGTTGCAAAGGCGGCCGAAGCAGCGAAGGAAACTAGCGTGCTTCAAGTGTCGAGCTGTAAAACTTGATAGTTCGCGCTCATCTTCTGTTTGTTCGTTTAGCGGCGTCCCTTGAGCTCGAGTGGCTTTCGTACGCTCCGTAACATGAGCGCGGACATCACGGTGAAAGCGTGAAACATCCCTCTTCCCCTCAGCACAAGAAAATCGCGCGAGCAGACAGCGGAAGGGCAAGGTTCTCCCTGCGCAAGTATAAGAAGAAGCGAGCGAGCTCGCCGACGACTTTTAAATGCGCCTGTCGCGCTCCTAACGCCATCTCGCTGGTAATGAAGAAACGCTTATAAGCGCAGCCGTCTCTGAGTCCGTCCAGCGGTAAAGGGTGTGTATATAACGCTCGCCGTTAGCTACGTGGTGGATCTGCGTTTCGTGGCGTAGTGGCTAGCGCCACTCGCTGCGGAGGAAGAGGTCCCTGGTTCGATTCCGCGCTTCGGAAGCATTTTTCTGATTATTTTTCTTTGGGGCTTTCATATATATATATATATATATATATATATATATATATATATACACATATACATATACGGTGCATGACGGCGGCGACGGCGACTGCAAAATCCAGCCGAGACTGTCCATATAATTGCTATCGCAATAAAATTATGCTTTTATTTTGATCTCAACACTGTTGCCCATCGAGTAAAGTCAAAACGACTTACGATTGTGAAAAGCTTCCGTACAGATGGTTAACCAACAAAGCGCGTTAAAAGGAATCGCTGCTGCAGCATCTTCATCGACGATGTCGTTGTCGGTGCTTTCACAGCCTTCAATGTCCAATGAAAAAAATTGGCTGCGTATCTGCATCCTTCGCTGCAAATGTCGTCGAAAGACGATAACGAGGCGCTGCATGAGATATGGACGCCATCTGGCCATACTTCGGGACATCGGTGACAGCGCCATATCGTCGGCAGAGGACCTTTTCGTGCGCAGCGTCGCATTTTCAGTGCAGCCTAAGAAACACTACGGTCTTTAGAATTATGTATCTATGTATTCTCTAGTAAAGGAACACAACGTCTAACATTTACGTATTCATGTTGCGCTTCAGATATGCGTAATATTTGCTTTTTGATCGACAATCTGCACAAGTATGAGCTTAGGTACCAGTTCAAGATGGCTGGGCGTTCAGCAAGTGGTTAAACTTTGGCGACGTGGCTGAATCGTGTGAGAGACAAACGGAGAGACAGACTGACAGACCAAAATTCTGCGTTTAAGTTCCCCACGAAAGACTATCTTCTTTAAAATCCTTGTCGTCAAGGTCCACGGATTCTTTGAACATCACTGTCAAAATCAGTGTTGCGGAGCTGCCAATCCGGAATTGGAATGACTCCGGAATGGAATGGGAATGGAATGGACATAGAATTAAGCGCCTTTTTCATGGAATGGAATGGGAATGGAATTAAGTCTTTTTCCGAAAATAGAGCATGCTTTCGTCTAGCGCTGTTTTTCAACCTTCAAACATTAGTAAGTCAGAGCCTCGAATTTAACGATAAAGCAGTATTTTTAAAATGGCTTGGCTCATTACAAGCACGGTACATTTAGAAGCAACGCGCCTGCTACAATTATGTGTTTATATAGACTGTGTTGCTCCGAAGTTTGTCTCTATCTTTCGCGTAACAGCGGCTCTACGCCGTTGGTAACCGTCGTGCAAAAATACGGCGGCGGCACACCTCCCGTACGCCTTGTGATACTTTCTTTTTCTTCGGTGGCACCCCAGCCGCCTGCTGTCTTCCCACCTTTCGCTTCTTTGTTTTTGCTTCTAAGGCCATCGGCGACTATGACGCGTATTCGAAAAAAAAAAACGCTTCTCTAAGTTGTGATGCATGTTGACGCTGGCGCGATGCTTATGTTCACTGCAAGCAAGAGCAAAATAGAGCTTCTTTTTGCACCTTGTACTGCTTACGACCCTTATTGCAGCATTTAAAAATCACGAGGACACTTAAGCACTTTTTCTGACATAGTGATCACCAAAGAACTATAGTGACCATTTGACGGACGTGTTGTTGTAGAAACATTCGTTTGAGCCGATAAAAATAAAGGTGGGTGGCCTCTTCTAAGTTCAGAAAGCTGCGAGCGACCACTGCTGCTCTAGACCAAGAGATCAGGCGTTCCTGAGTCTCGAGCTGAGAGCTGGTGAGCCCCCACTACCACTGCTCCGGGGTGGTATCAATTATCCCCGTGCGTTGGTTCCCATTGATACCCCCACACGAAAGTGGAGCATACTCTATGCGCATCCTGATCTTTATCTCACGAGCTGTTTAGTACCTGATACGCGTAAATAACCTTTGCGACAAGGAAGTCATTGCATAGCTGCGCACTAGCGAACACAGAAAGTTCTCCTCAGCCTATCCGTGCTTGCGAGGCGCACTGGACAAGCGTGAGTGCTGACGAGCAGTGCGGCCCAGTGTTCCGTATTCGATCCAAAGGCACAAGGTGCCCGAGCGGTGCACTGTTTCAACTAATACCAGCAGATCTAGAGGGTTTTGTTCCCCGTTAACCAAATCTTAGTTTTCTCCTAATTCCCGACCGCTCCAGACTCGTCGCAAAACCGCTTAGTCTTCTTCAAGACTATTTTTGTCGGCATAAAAATATGCTATGTCATCATTTTAGCATTAACACATTTAAGCTTAAACAATATTCAAATATCACCATTCCTTCAAACAAGCTGACCATGCAAATACTATAGGTAGTGACAGAACTGCCCCTATGAAAATTAGTAGGGTGGTTCTACTGCACGAGATATGTCACCAAGCTACTACACTAAAAAAAAGGGAGCGAGAATGGAGCGACGGGCTCCGTTCCTCCTTCGGAGCCGCGACTTTCTCTTTTGCGGACGATTTACTCGTCGCGCCCTCTTGCGGCAAGCGCCAAGGGAGAAACTTTTCTCCTCAACCACGTGACTTGCGCGCGCGCGCATGCGCACGCCGAGTTAAATCGTGATTCCGTGCTGCGGAGAGCGGCTGCCCTTTCGCGCTCACTCGGCAGCCTCACACCAGACTATCCAGTGCTACCGATCTCGGCCAGTCGCGTGCAATTACTTGTGCCTAGGATTGATGCGAGCAACACACGAGTGACGTTCATTGTTTTAACACGAAAGTGTTTTATGCCGGGGTCCACCAAGTACATCCGTCACGGATATGACGTTGATAAAATGGACGCCAACGGGTGAGAAAGAAAAAACCAAGAAAAAGATACCCCGCTGGGAATCGAACCCACGACGTTGCGGCCGCGACGGCAAGCGCTCGACGCTCTACCGACTAAGCTAACTCGGGAGATGCTAGACACGGCGCGAACGCGCCTTATATCTTTCACACATTCTCTTTCGCGGCGGGCGGAGCGGGGCGGTGCCGCCATCTGTGAGATGTGAAAAGAAGTAATGCTTCGCGATCGACACTTACTAGCGTTTACTCCGAGATTTCGTGCGATATCAGAGGTCATGGTTAAAGCGTCTCGATACCAGAGAGGTGGACTGGCCGCGCTGGCGTCGCCGAGGCACCCTTGACGCAGTTACGTTCTTTGCCTTTGGCTTCGTGTTAGCGTGCGTCGGCTCATAGGAGTAGTGCAGCTTCCACGTGCAGCAACGGGATTTCTCCGCCGCCGACTGCTTCAATTGCGAGAGCACCGACTAACAAAACTGCTGCAATATGTGTTGCAGAAAGCACGCGATTTCGACGGGCGAATGTCGTGCCTTGGTGGAGCGAGAGCAGAGCCTGCGAGACAGAGGCCAGCGGGACTCCCGCGTTTGCGGCTCAGGCCATGAACCTACCTCCCGTGTTGCTGAAGCGCAGTGTGTGTTATGTATGCATGAGCACAGGCGTCGGCTACCCATTACTAGAAAGCGCACCCCGTGCCGTTTCTATCCTTAATTGACGACGCTTTGAAGAAGTGCATACCGGGTACCAGTGTTGATTATGAGCTTGTTGATATCATCCTTACGCGGGATTCACGATTCGCTGTGCCCAAATATATGTTCACACCGTCAGCTACCACAACGGTTTAATCATGATCATGGGCGTTAGTCGTCACGATAGAGACATGCTGTCAACATGGCTGCATCCACGTCAAACGGTGCTATAGCTGCCAAACACGAATATACATTGTACAAGCTCTCATATATCACTACACAATAAGCACTACTTCTGTGAAGACACGTTTCACTTTCGTGTTATACCGATTCCTATGACGGAGGGATCAGCCATGTTTTTTTGTTCTATGTGTTGAGTAACGTCAGGGGGAGGTTACTCCGTATACCTCCCATAGGATGCCTTAATTCATGACGTCAGCCCTGGCAGCGCCAAACGTCCCTTCAGTTAATATCCTGGCGGCTGGGATTCAAAGACTCGAACGGCAGAATGGCGGCGCACACGGTATGCGTCGTCATGGCAACACTAACACCAGCCGCGCCTCCTCTCCTAGCACCCTCGTGCGCGCCGGGTTTTTCTCTTTTTGTTTTGTTTGCGTGCGTGGGCTCCCTGTCCCTTTCTTTTATGACCCCCTCGCCCCTCCTCCGCGTGCTGCGCCGTGCAGCGCGCCGGGCGCTTTTTTTTCTTTTTGCATCCGCTGCGCGTGCTGCGCCGCGCGTTCGTTGCGCGTTTGAATGTGCGCAATTTGCAATCAGGCATTCTGCAAACACTGCAGTCGTGCAGCATGTGCCAGAACGCAAAAGAATGAATTGCACTCACAACACAAAATATCTTTGGTCTCTTTTTATTCTCCTCGTTTCCGAAAATCAACATTCTATCAAATGTGGTGCGATACAGGCTCAGGATATTAACATACACGTGTTCATGATCACTAAACAACACGAAAGTTCTCGGCAATGTTAAGAATTTAAAGAACAGTGGAAAAAAAAAAACAGAACATAACACTAGGGCACATATTCAAAAACACAATATTTATACTGACAAAAGTGCAGAACAGCTTCTGATATATGCGCACGATATTGCACAAAATTATTATAACTAACAAAATTGAACATTCCTGAAATGCAAAAACAATGAAAGCAGTTGAAATACCTAAAAGTAGAATAATAATGTAACGACCATTTTAAAGATGTCAAAATGAACTCCACATATAACACAACTAATATTGGCCGCACTTTATTGACTACATTTCCAAAAACGTTGATTTTCATATAACTAGTGATGATAAACGCGGAGAAAATGAACGGCTGATATCGGATGATTCATGGCATCTCTTCTTGAAGTGCGCCGATTCTGCAATTCTTCAGCTTTTCTCTGGGCGCACCGATCAGCTGTGTTGCGTTCCGAAATACGCCCTAAAGAAAAGGGCAAGTTTCAATCAGATAAAGAGCGCCGTCGATTCGTGCAAAAGTGAACTCGTTTGTTCGTCTCAGAGCAGCATAAGTTTTCATACATCTACCTAATGTCTCACAAACGTGGTTATAGGCGATGGGGAGTAATTAACCGGAGACAAATGCAAAGCACACACTCAAGCACGCGGTTCTGTGAGAGTTGTAAACCTGTAACTATAGTTACTTTGCATTGGCTGCTTGTTCGTATAACGATTTAAACGCAGCATCCTGCCCTTTTCAAATCAGTCATTTTTGAAAACAGTAACTGTAGCCCCACTGCAGAGAACAGCTACTCGGTATGGACGTGAATTCAAATGGACACAATGAAAACCGCGACTCAAAGTTCGTTGTCTGTCTGTCAAAGGGCACGCTCACCTGTCGTTCTTTTGGGGGCCGGCACATATATTCCGGGACTTGTTCTGGAAGTATTCAAGCAACAAAGCACTATGCACGAACAGCGCGAGTCGTAAAACATCGCGTCGCACAAGCACACAGCGAGCGAGCATCATGAAACGGACGAGCGACGACGGCTAACGCACGCCTCACCAACGCCAGACACGAAACTTTCTAACGGATTTCAAAGTCGGCGGCGCCAGCAAGGTGGCGGAAAGCGCGCCTGAGCGCGCCTCCCGCAGGAAAGGGAGTTGATCCCGCCAGAGAGGGGGTTGAAGAGAGTTGGGAGGAAAGAGACGGAACGCAGATTTTAACTCTGATCCCAGTCAACAGATGGCGCCTCAGTTTGCCATACCGGTCACGTGGGTTTCTTTCACTAGCCTGGTAACGTGTGTGGCGTTTTTTTTTCTTTTTTTTTATAGGCTCGGCGTGTGCGCGATGCGCCGCATACTTCCGTGTGTCTCGTGTTGTTTTTGTACGTTTGCGCACGATCTGCTTTTAATAAATACAGTAAGTCCCGCTTCACAAAACAGTCTTGTTTTAATGAACACCTTAGACTGTACACCAATAATTCAACTTTTTTCAGCGTTAACATACTTGGCTAGAGCACGCGTTTTTAGTTTTAACGCGGTAGCGTTAGAGAGCTCGTGTCGCAGAAATTCCGCTGTCGGCGTCGGCACCGTTGGTTGTGAGCGAAAAATCATCCGTGAGCGAAAAATCGAGAAAGTAGCAAATAAAATAAAGAATAAAATCTTCGGTCCCAATGAGGATCGAACCCGGGCCGTTCGCGTGGCAAGCAGTTGTCTTACCACAAAGCCACGATGTTACTTGCAGCTGCTTCGGACAAAAACACTACATAAATGTCATGTAGTGAAAGGAGTCTCGGCGCATTTTGTTCGGCAGGTGTCACGACGAAAACGAGCCTATACGGCGATTTGTAGGCGCATTCGCGAGGCGAGGCCATCAAACTACGTCGAAAAACGCCGGGATAGTGCAGCCATCGCCGCTAAATACACACACGAACTTTCAAACAGCTCTAAAAATGGACAACTATGTCCATCTAGAGGAAAACATATCAAGCCAACGCAGCAAACGCTAGATAATGTGCTGCCATCTGTGAGGCATTGTGAGAAATATGTCTCGACTTTTCATGGCATCCGACAGGGCCGGCGCGCGGCGTATATCTTGGAGGCCCTGCGACTCTTGCTTTAGATCGAAAGCCTGTAAAATTCGCGCGCGTGCGTGCGTGTGTGTGTGTAACAATACACATTAATAAGTATGCACTTAGTGGTTGAAGTGCGCACTAGGGGCCGGATTTCGCTATCGCGTTCAACTCTTAAAGGCGAAGCTTAAGGGTCCCCCAATTTTTTTACACAGCACTTATCAATACAACAAGCAATATAAAGCATGAAGGTAAATTTTTACAATATTTTAGCAAACGTGATACCACTGGACAGTGCATGCGTGAAAGTACGATAACATATAATTGCTGGAGTTTGACGTGTCGAAACCACCGTATGATTATGAGGCACGCCGTAGTGTGGGACTACGGATTAATTTCGATCAAATGGGGTTGTTTAACGTGCACCCGAACATAACCACATGGGTGTTCTTTGCCTTTCGCCCCGATTGAAATGTGGCCGCATTTTAACGTTAACCTGCATCATAATTGCACATATCTGAAAAATAAGTCAATGACTTCTGTCAATTAAGCCAAAATTCTCAATCACATGCGTTTTGGAATACGCACGCCATCACTGAGAATTAGGACCGACTTATGCACGCGTGCAGTATGTATCTCTCGTTCTCAGGATTTTGCTTTGGCGTGCGAAACTCAACACAAAAGGCGCTTCTAATGACAGCTGTGCACAGTGGGTAATCACTAACACTCTCACTCACCTTTGTGAAAAGAGTATTCCAAATCTAACGCAAGACAAACCACCGCCACAACGACAACTACACAGTTGTCGCACAATGACCACAATTTCACACGCCAGGCGAATACCGTGACGTAACAGTAGCAGAGCAGCATGTAGGTACAGCGTACTGAAATATTACAGAACACGTAGTGTGGGTAGCGTTCTTTTCCATAATTCGCGCGGTGTAGCGCCAGTTTCTCTACTCAAGTAATCGAGCTGCCGCGACGCCAAGAGCCACTGACATCGCTCTCGAAAGACCACCGTCCGGTGCGAGGCCATCTTGTCTTGTTTCTTCGCACGACCCGCGTTGTAACGTACGTATACACAAATGAGACGGCCGTACCGCATCAGAAGCATTGTCACTGAAGGGCTAGCAGTTGAAAGAATGCATGGCCCATCGTCATACTTGTGGTCAACGCATGAACAGAATGTCAACAGATGTTAACGCCAAACCACTCAACGAAGTCGACGCGACGAAGGCGACGGAATCTCAACTATGTTGCCGATGTTGCGCCCTCACACCGTAACTATTGAAAATAAAGAAATCAGAGAGAGAAATTTCATCTGTGGCCGCTGTCGGAAGATGGCGCTACTTCAAAATGTCGTCGGAATGGTATGAACGGTTCTCGATATGGTCGTTTTCGCACTAAATTAATCAGTTCTTTGTAATTATATTGTTCATTACCATGCGGCTTTAGATTAACTGGTGCGCTTGGCTAAGCCATAGCTACTATTTAATAATGTCGGCGTATATTGTGACGCAGCCATGAAATCGTAAAGAGTTGAAGAAAAATGACGCATCTTTGTGCCACCATGGTCCACTGTAATTCAATGACTATATAAGGGCCAGCGCTTCTTAGAGGGGTATGTGTAAACGTCTGTACGTATTCGTCTGTAGTGAATTGTTTGTGTTGTAGGTTTTATACATGCGAATGAAATGTGTATGTATTGAATTGAATGTGCGTACTATGTGTCTGCCTAGTGAACGTGTGCGTATCAACTTTCCGGTGTCCTTGAGTAATCCATGAATGGGCCTACCTCCCCGAAATGCTGTGTGCAGTATCAACGTACGCCGCCTCAGTCAGAAACAAGTTTTTTTAGTATTGTTTAATCCCTCTAGATGGCGCCAGCTACCACCTACTTCGCGGCCGCGGCACTCTCATAGCTCCACCCACTTATATGAAGTTGAACATCTGTCTATCGAAACTATGCTCTGCTGCGCCGGGATTGTTTTGAAATTTGATGCGACAGAATGTACATTTTGGAGGCACAAACGCGTGGATAACGTCGCTACACCGTGTGACGCTTTGACAAATAAAGACAGCAAGCCTAACGTACAGTCTCCGGGTGAGAGCCCCTTTACAGTATCCGTCTCTTTTAAAGTGAACGCCGTCGCGCTGGCCGAGCGAAACGTACGAGTTCCGTCGTTCCGTTTCGCGAGGTTTTCATCACTACAGGTTTGTCTGCTTGATTTTATTGTCATAGCGTTTGATATTAAAGGGCCCCTCACCAGGTTTGACAATTTTGAGCTAACGAGTGCAATGCATACACTGGGCGTTCATGATCACGTCTGCCAAAATTTGCAACGCTACGCGCCGCGGAAATGGGTCAAATTTCAAGGTGAACGCTGCTTGCCCTTCCTCTCGCGGGCGCGCGCTTTAGAGAATGAGGGGATGACGTACATGAGAAAAAGGCTCTACGTAGATGGTAGTGCTGTGACGTCGCTCCTCTACGTAGACGACTGTGCTCTGACGTCGCCAACGGTAGCACGTGACACTGCGATAATTATTTGACACGACATGTGTAGTTTGTGTAATTTGTTGCTTGAATAGAATAATAAAGCATGAGAGAAATAATGACACACACAAAGGGAATGTGTGCGTCTTTTTCATTTTTTTTTTTCGTGAATTGCAGCGAGATGCGGGGCTAATGCGCCTCCCTTTCCGATGCGTTCGTGTCCCCACGATTAGCGCATCGAGCAGACGCCAGCCCTGGAAACGAAAGTATTGTTCTGGCGCGTTCGAACACTCATTATGCTAATTTATTCTAGCGCGTCCAAGTAAACGTTAATGCGACACTTGCTCATGATACCGCCACTCTCGTGCCCGTAAAAATGTCTCAACTTTCATGCCTGTCCCGCAGAAACAGGCAGTACACCACAGAGCACGCCGACAAAACGCCCAGGGCTGCTACATAAAAAAAAAAAAGTAGCGGCCGTGCAACGCCGCTCGCTTGCTCGGGCTGGCTAGGGCACGTCACGCGCACGTGACCATGCATGCGCATGACGTGTTCATGCGTATTTATCAAGTGAAGAGGGAGGGAAGGGATTTGGCTTGCTAAGGCTACACGGGGCGAGCGGCAAGGGTTTGAAACTCGCCTCCTCGCATCATGGTTTCGCGCCGCTACAAATTATTGTTTTTCTCAGCTCGTAATGATTCGATTTGAAAAATTCTTGCGGTATACTGCTCTTCATTCGGCACGCAGCAACTTCCAGCGTCTAACTAAAATTTGCTATGTGGCCTGGTGAGGGGCCCTTTAAGCTCAGCGGGACCGTTTTTTGTGACTGCCAGTGCCGCATACTCTTTATCAGTCGAGAATCGATGCGCTCGCTAGGCCTAAATCTATTGCTCGCTTCACTGGCTTCGCGTCAGCCATCTTGATTTTGATGGTTTCTCCATTGAAAAGGGAGGAACGGTTCCTCCATTTGAAGACGAACATTGGGGACATCGCCGTTTCTCCCTTAAAGGAGAGAGGGTCACTCCATTTTTTTTAAGAGTGTATCCTTCGACCTTGCTAACGTGTTTTGCGTACTTTTGCAGTTCTTATTGCATCTGATGGTATCAGCTTTATGGGGCGTTCTTTCTAAACACGAAAACACTATCAAGATGCCTTTCCTACGTTGAGGAATTACAGGAATGGAATTGAACTGCCCGGCCCTTCCAGGAATGGGAATGGGTTAAGTTTTTTCATTCCGAGGAATTGAAAGGAATGGAATTGTGGCCAGTTCTAATTCCCCGGAATGGAATCGTATTGGAATGGAGGCTCGCGCTGTCACAGGTAGTCATAGAGGCAGAGGTTTTTCTGGGTGTCTTGCCCCGTTCTTCGAGAGATGGCGTCACGCTGCGTGGGGCGCACCAGGCTGCTGTCGCGTCATGGCCGCGTCGACGCCTAAGATTTATATCGCAGTGACAGCAAATCATGACGTAACGTAGTATAGTTAGTTGGGGTGTGCCCTTGCGAATATGCACTATATTGTGGCTAGTATAATACCCAACCAATCTGCTTTCTACATCTACGTTTCATGCTAACATCTGCCCTCGAATCCGGGAGAGCCAGGTATTTTTATGTCTGCTAATTTCTTAATTTATTCGCTCCGCATAATCCTTGGCCGTTTTCGGCTGCACTTCCCGTCTCTTGATATCCAATTAGATGCTCTAATTGACCACCGTTTGTCATTCCTTCAGATGACGTGGCCTGCACAGGTCCATTTTTTAGTTATTATCAACCATAATATCCGCGGCCACTGTCTGTTCCGTGACGATCTCCGCCGTCTTACTATCTGTTAATTTTACGCCTATAATTTTCCGTTCCATCGCTCTCCGTGTGGCTAACTTCTCGAATTTGTCGGTTATTCTTGAGTTGCTGCCCCACATGTTACAACTGCAAAATGCCATGATTGCACACTTTCCGCTTTTAGAGAATTGGTAAGCTCGGGGGCATAAGCCGTGAGTATATCGTATGCACTGAAAACCACCCTTATTCTTCGGCGAATTTCTTTCATATGAGCAGTCTTACCTGTTAGTATTTCAGCTAGTTTACATGCTCTTTTAGATATACTAAGGGCCAGTTGTCCATCGTGAACTCGTTCTTTCCTTGAACCACTTACGATTAGCTTTGTTTTCTGCATATTCATTTCAGATCCTCTTTTAAAGGGACCCTGAAGCAGTTTTTATTATCTTGTCAGCATTTAGGTTACAGCGTCATCAAATCAGTCACGCCACAAATTTGGCGTTCCACCATATACAAAGGCAGCTTCGGGCAATTATAGTTATACCCTCCTTCTCACCACTGATTTGCATTCTCAACTCATCGAACAGCCAGCCGTCGCTGACGACCGAGGCGCACTCGACGGACTGAGCTCCGCTGAGTTCACCCGACAGCGTGCCCGGTGCGTGCCGTCTGGCAACAGACACGAAGCGCGCGGACTGTTTGAGGTATGCTTCGCCAGGTGCCGCAACACAACGAGCCGCTCTTATTTTAATCTCCTGCAAGGTGATATCTGCAAAGGCATGTGGCGAAACAATAAATGCGATAGGAATATATTGCAATGTTATACGAAGCAAGGCTGGCAGCTAATAGTTTTGGATCCCATCTCCCGTAACTCTGCAAAACACTGGTGTAAGAGAATACGGCCGCTCCAGCGAGAGAAATCTTTTCGCTTTGAGAGCGTAGCACCTATAGTTGGGTACAACTTTAAAAGGCAGCGGCATTTTCCCCTCAAAAGCGGATGCACACGGATCTCCACCAATAGGCGCGCACTTCAGGTGACGTCATGAGCCGGAAGGCCGGTGAACCCGCCGACGGAGACCATGCCTAACATAGCCGCCCAGGACTATTTCTTTAGTCGCGGAAATAATTAGCTGCTGCGCTTCGGTCATCTGGACAGGGCTTCTCCTGTCTTCTAAAGTTGTACCCGACTATAGGAGAGTTTACGAGCAGTACGCTGATGGCTGCCGAGATAGCGCGCGCGCCAGCGATCGCGGCCGCGCCCTTAGAATCGAAGTTCACGGTTACTGCGCGAGCGACGCTCACCCCTCCCCCCACGCTTCCTTCATGCTCGTTCAAGACAGGCGGGGCGTTTCCTCTCTGACTGAGTAGCATTCGACGGTAGGCCTAACACGCGAGGGGATGTTATCGGACGCGCCTTCCGAGCGACGGAGATGGGCCGGCTCGTTTCATGTACGCTTCAGCCGCGTTCTCTGCTCCGTTCTCGCGAGTAGAAAATACGATGCGCATAGGGGTGCCATCAATTTGGACTTTATACGGACATGACGGCAAAAACCTGTCGAAAGTGTCTATATAATTTCTATCGCAATAAAAGTATTTCAGAACAACCACTGATCAGCGCAAATGCAATTAATGTGGTTGTGTCTTCAGGGGTGAAGTTACAACTACAGATACCTGGTTTCTGGCGTTGATCGGATGGCGAGAGCCTGAACCTCACTGCAGCGACGAGTTGAAGTGACTCCGCTGAGCAGATGCTTTACAAGCCTTACAAGATGTCGCAGTTTTACAAGTCACCAATCGCTTTGTTTTTGACACACAACTCAGCTAGGGCAATTTGTGGTGTCCGCGACCGAAACCTCGAGATAAACACTGTCGCGCAGCTCACGTCAACACGGAGCACGTTGTAGCATAAGCAGACGATGTTCGCTGTTCAGCTGAGGTTAAGCGACTCCGACACGACATATCCTGTCAGATCGGTCATCTGTGCTACATAAGGAGGAACAATGCTACGAAAGGGGGACTCTGGCATTTGAAAATTCATTATACTGAGCCAATGTGATCTGCAGGTATTTGCATACTCAAAATTTTGCAATAAATTGCACAGTCGCCGCAGAGACCTCAAATCGATCTGCAAATTATTCTTAGGACTTGCTTTACCGGCGTTTATACAGAATCGTCGGAACCATTGCAGCGCCCCTTCATTGCTTACTTGCATAGGTATTTAGTCATGGTTAGTGGCTCGAGCAGTCATGGCCACGTTAATAGTAAAAAGTAACAGTGTTACAGTTGCAGTTACATATGCCAAAAAGGTAACTCTGTTATAGTTACATTCGCAGCGCTTCCAAAAGTAGCTTGCTAATATTACAGTTCATGTGAAAAAATAACGTTCTTATTTAACCATTACTGCAAAATATAATAGCATCTTCGGTAATTGTGTCGCGAAGCAGTTCAGAAGTTCCCCAAAATAAATAGGGGTCAGAACGCCTCAGTCCTGTAGAAGGGCAAACTAAAATAGTACCGAAGATAAGATGCGCTGTTCATGGTGCGCACTGCTAGCACCGCCCTGCGTAACGCACGTGCTTTGAACCATCCGCCCTGCCGAGCTCCGCTCGGCGGTTTGCATTGTCTGCTCCGCGACGAGATCGTCAGGACAAAACATGTCCTTCTACAGTGTTTACCGGGCATCATCCACGCTCTGCTATTGTGTAGGACTGCTAGCTCTCGCAGTCTGCTATTAGGCTATAACATGTTAAAGATATTCCCGTTCGCCCCAGTCGTCTGGGGGTCGCTGGCCGACACGCGGCCGACAAGAACGTGAGAAAGGTAGAGAGTGACCGGCGCGGGGGAACTCGGCGACCGAACAGAGACGAGAGACAACCGAACAACGAAGGATGAAAGATCCTCAGCTCCCTGACCCCAGTGAACAGTGACTTCGGATGGACCCTACAAGGCCGGATTCCGTAGACGGCTTCAACAGTGTGTTGCTCCACGGTGGCCGTCCTACGCACCAGTGTGGTAGAGCCGGCACCCAGCATTTCCAACGAGGTACGATGCTTCTGGCAAATAGAGAGCGCCGGAATCACAACGAAGGACCACCATTCGGGAGACAACGAAGGCGCAAGGCAAGAATTTATTCATTCATTAAGTTCGTTGAAGGGCGCTGCCATGGAAGCCTTCCTTGGAAGCCTGTGGACCGGCCTTTGGGGAACCACGATGCACTTGCACGAAGGCGCCCAACCTCCTTGCCGACTCACAGAGAACAACCAACGGCTTCTACCGCTAACGAACCAGCGCACCAGTGAAAAAGCGCCAGAAATTGTCGGACCTATTATGGAAGCGCTGGCGAGCAGAGCAAGATCGCATCACCACGCCTCTCGGCAACAGCAAGTGACCTACGCGTCAGCGACCTCGTGTCTGCTACACCATGACTTTCACCCACGACAAATCAGGAAGGCTGGCCGAATTATTGAAGTTTTTCCGGGGAGCGATGGACGCACCCGTGCCTGCATGATACGCCTGCCTGGGGGAACGAACGTACGATGGCCTGTTCAACTCGTCCACCCATCCACGGGTCAATGAGCTACGCTCATTCGGCGGGGAGTGTGTTAAAGATATTCCCGTTCGCCCCAACCGGTCGCGGGGTCGCTGGCCGACACTTGCCTGCCTACGAGAAAGGTTGGGTCTCCAGCGTACATGTTTTGAGAACAGGACAATGGACAGGACCAGACCAGCTCTTGCTGAAACGGACGGCGCGACCGACAGGAAAGTGAGAGAGAGAGAGAATGTGAGAAAGAGAGACGAGAAACAACCGAACAACGAAGGATGAAAGATCCTCAGCTCCCTGAACCCAGTTTTCAATAATGTAAAAAAACCTTTTTGTATCATTTAGAAACCTCAGCGTCATCGAGTTGTTGATAGCGAACCTTTTTAAACATAGCATACGTCCATGGAAACTCGGAAGTATTTCCGGTATTTAAAGGAACAGAAGTACACCGCTATCGAAATGAATTCAGCGCTGTTAAAGAATATATTTAATTAGTCATGTCGATGACGGAGAAGAACTTGACAGTTCATTTCCACGAAATCGCGCACTTCCGCCGCTTCATCGCTGATTCTCGCAGCTACGCTCGGCAAGATTTCTTCTTTACTGTCGTCAAATTCATTTGTACTCAACAAAACAGCTTCCAAAATCTCCAGGTGCACTAGCTTTCTTGCTGTCGCCATTGCTGCCGTTCCACGTAGTCTGGAGCGTGTATAGCACGCAATGAATGCTGGGATAGCACTGCGCCGCTCCGGCGATTTTCGCAGAGCTCCTCGGAGCAACAAAATTGCGCCCCAACAGGGTTCGCTCTCTTTATCGATGACGGCGATCGCGCACT